>NC_050447.1:128385993-128510383 GCF_903995425.1 Onychomys torridus | reverse complement strand
TACCAAGGTACTGCTATCAAAGTTCAAGCCAGGTGGTGGTGGCACATGCCTGTAATCCCAGCACTTGGGAGGCAGAGCCAGGCGGATCTCTGTGAGTTCGAGCCCAGCCTGGTCTACAGAGCTGGTCCAGGACAGGTTCCAAAGCTACAAAGAAACCCTGTCTCGAAAAACAAAAACAAACAAACAAACAAACAAAATATTGAAGTTCAGCATCAAAAATCACCTTTGGCTCACCATGCCCAATTAAAATTAAACAATTCATCCTAATGAGTGTTTCCCCTTTTATCTTTATAAACTGCCATTTTCCTAAGGCCATGTCTGTTTCCTCTCTATCCAGTAGTCCGTTGTCATCCCCCGCTAGACAAATACCCCTACCCCTCTCTCCCTTCCCCATTCTCCCGTATCCTCTGTCTCCTGTCTGTGTCTCTTATTCCCTGACCTTTCTCCCTCTTGCACAAATATCCTTTGTGCTGAGAACTTGGTCTTGGGAGTCCTGATCCATACCATCCTTTCAGGTGTGGTCTTGTTGGAGAAGATATGGTCTTGGAAAGAAGTGTATCATGAAGGGGTGGGCTTCAAAAGCCCATGCCAGGCCCAGTCTCTCTTTCTCTTTGCTTTGTATCTCTCAGCTACTGCTCCCCTCCATGCTTCCTACCATAATCATAATGGACTAACCCTCTGAAACTATAAGCAAGCCCCAATTAAATGCTTTTTGTTTTGTTTTGTTTTTGGAGACAAGGTTTCTCTGTGTAGTTTTGGAGCCTGTTCTGGAACTCACTTTGTAGACCAGGCTGGCCTCAAACTCAAAGAGATTCACCTGCCTCTGCCTCCCCAGTGCTGGGATTAAAGGCGTGCATCACCACGGCCAGCTTTGTTTGTTTGTTTAGCATAATATACTTCTACACACACATCAGTCACTCTCTCAAGTAAAGGACTAGGAAACGGAAAGTGTAAGAGTCTAGAAAACTCTGCAGTAGTAGCCTGGATGGAATGGGCTGAACAGCAGCTTTTGTTTTGTTTCTGTTTTTGTGGGACAGGTCTCACTATGTAGTTCTGGCTGTCAACAACTCACTGTGTAGACCAAACCGACCTCAAAACCACAGAGATCCACATGCCTTTTCCTCCCCCATGCTGAAATTAAAGGCATGCATTACCGTGCCATGTAAGTTACAGATTTCTACCTGATCATCTATTGGTATAGAACAAAATTCTGGAGAAAAGTAGCAAGCTTCATTTTAGCATGCACCTCCAGTCTGCTGATGGAACAAGTCCATTGTATCTTGTGCCTCCACTTCCAACTGTGTGGGTGAGTGCTTTTCATTGATTGGTTGCCCATCAAATGGGAATCTGACCGGCCTCACTGACAAACATTGTTGTTCCTAATGGGCTTTCATTAGTCTACTAAATGCCTCTACTCTTAAACTGTATGACAGAGCCATACTGCCCCACTACCTTCAAATTAATGACTTGACTCCTTCCTCGGTTTCTCATTGGGCTTGGTGAGCATGGGGGAGTCTCCTCAGCTGCTGCTTCACAAAGGAGGTACCAGGTCTGCACCAAACAGTCCAACTTTAAAACTCTTCCACTGCCTCCCAGAGATCTGCTGTGCCCATGTACAGTCGGCCCCTGTTCACCAGGGCTGTAAATGACAGTCAGCTCAGGTAAAACCAATTCATATCACATGCTTGCATTTTCTGGATGTCCTCTAGAAATACTCTTAGCTTGCTGTAGTTTATTCATGAATGTTTGTGCCAACTTGGTTCCAAGTAAATGATACAATGATACAAGTAAAACTCACAATGATATGCACAGTTATAGTTTTAAAAAACAGCCAAGATGTTACAACTTGCAGATTTATCATCTATCAGATTCTTTTGTTTCTTTTGCTATTGCTGATTTTTTAAAAAATTACTTATTATTTTTGTGTATGGGTGTTTGGCCTGCATGTCTATGAACTATGTACATGCATTGCCCACAGTGGCCAGAAGAGGGCATTAGGTCCTGTGGAAATGGAGTTACAGTTAGATAACATGTGGATTCTAGGACTAGAATTTGGGTACTCAGAAAGGGCTGTACTCAACAGCTGGGTCACCTTTCCAGACCCACTGTCGCTGATCTTTGAAACAGTATACAGCCCCCACTGGCCTAGAATTCACTAACTGGATCACACTAGCAGCAACTCATAGAGATATGCTTGCTTCTTTTTTCCTGTTCCTGGGTTTAAAGGGCATTTGACAACAATCTCTGCAGCCCAGCCACCTGTGTTTGGCCAGGGTTGTAATCCCAGACACAGATTCTCCCAGTCTATTTTCCCCCCTTCCCTCTCCTCCCCTCTCCCCTCCCCTCCCCTCTCCTTCCCTCCCCTCCCCTCCTGCCTCTTTCTCACTCTTCCTCTTCCTTCTTCTTGGTTTTTCGAGACAGGGTTTGTTTCTCTGTGTAACAGCCCTGGCTGTCCTGGATCTCGCTCTGTAGACCAGGCTGTCCTAGAACTCACAGATATCCACCTGCCTCTGCTTCTTGAATACTGGGATTAAAGGAGTGTGCCACCACTGCCCAGCAATTATTTGTTTTTCTGTTTAAATTGTTCCATCTTTGGGTGGTAGGAGCCAGTTAGGTTCCTTGGTCATTCTGACATTGGACGACTTCCTTGCATGTCGATGTGACAAGATGTTCCACCAAATAAAAGGTCTTTTAGATAGCCAGACAATTTAGGTAAACAGTATGCTCTGTTTTGACCTTTGGGTTTTTTGTTTTTTTTTTTAAATTTCTTATCATATTGAGACAGTATAATCTACCACGGGGTGGGGGGGAAGGGAGGAAGGGGGAGAGAGAAGGAGAGGGAGAGGGAGAGGGAGGGAGGGAGGGAGGAGGAAGAGAGAGAGAGAGAGAGAGAGAGAGAGAGAGATATCGCTGGGTGGTGTTGGCACATGCCTCTAATTCCAGCACTCAGGTGGATCTGGATCTCTGAGTTCGAGGCCAGCCTGGTCTACAGAGCAAGTTCTAGAGTAGCCAGGGCTGTTACCCAGAGAAACTCTATCTCGAATCCCCTCCCCCTGAAAAAGGGGCAAGTTTCTGGCAACAAGCGCCTGTTACTGCAACTTCCATTTTGCTTCCTGGCATTAGTATAAAAAGAACCAGCTCCTTACTGACATTTCACCCACCAGGCAGGGGGTTGGCTCTCTTCACCTATGAGAGAACAGAAGGCACTTGGCGAGGTGCGCTTTATGTAAAGGGCTGGAGATCTGAGACACTCCTGTGAAGGTTTGTCTTAATCAGATTATTTGAAGCAGGAAGACAGCCTACATAAAAGGACATGGAAGAAGGATGCTTTGCTTTTGCCTGCTTGCCCTCACTCTTGCTGGAAAATTCATCTATCCTGCTATGGAGGCATGCATTCCTTCCCTGATATTAGAACCTACTTCTTTGGAATTCTAGCATAGACTGAAGACCAGCTAAGATACCCAGCTTTGTGTACTGAACAACTATTAGATTCTTAGGAGACGCCATTGTCGGACTAGCTGGACCACAGCCTGTAAGCAACTAGTAAATCCCTGTCTAATATACATATAGATTCATCCTATCAGTTCTGTTCCCCTAGAGAACCCTAACACAGGTAGAAAAGTGGTGAGTCTCTCTGAATGGTGGGCATTACTCACACTGGCGTGGTATGCTTATGTCCTGGCACATTTGATCCACACTCCCAGTAGAAAAGTAAGAATGTTAGCTGGAGCCAGTGCACAAAGCAGGCAAAGAAAACATAGAGGCAGACTGTCATCTGCTTCACTCCTGTCCCACCAGGATCCAACACTTCCATTCCCCAGGAATGGGAAAGAATCAGGAGCAAGAACAGGAGGCTGCAGACATGGGGTGCACCAGTTCCTGCCAGGGGTGCCCACCAGCACAGTGATGATGATGTGACACACTGGTGATGACAGCAGCCACAGGGAGTAGGGAGCAGAGAGCTTCTTCTTGGCCTTTCTTCTGCTGGTTCCATCCCCAGTACAGGTATATAGGATCCTCACCTTTTCAATTTCTTCTACGTGCCAGGCAAATGCAGAGCTGGGGGCTTTGCTGTCACATTCCCAAGAGGCATGAGTAATTGCCCACGTTACATGTAAACCCAGGATGAGAAGAGCTCATAGGCAGCACCTCCCCCACCTCCACAGACACTGTAAGCCAGGCAGGCTCGCCTCTCACTGCTGTGGTGAGGCTCAGTTCCTGGGCAGCTCAATTTCAAATCATAAGGGCCCTAAGTTAGACTTTGGAACCTGAAGCTTCACCCAGTCTCAGCCTACACTGCTCAACTTAAACTCAGGCTGCACACAACACAGTCCTCCCAGCTGCACACAGCGGACCTGAGATCATCCTGAGTCTTTGGAACCAAAGCTGTGGACTCCACTCTCTCAACTCTGGAATGCAGCCCCTTCCTTCTACACACTTTGGGTGTCCCAGTGCTAAACCAACCACCCTAACTACACCAAACGCCCTTCCAGCTCCTGCTCCCAGTGTGAGGCAAACCTTGCTAGAGGACTGCATTGTGGAACTACTCATTTCCTGCTCTTGTGGTGCTAGGTGTGAGAGCTAACATTATGTTTTAAGTCTAAACTACTGTGCTTAAGAGAGCTATAAAACAGAAATGTCTCTGAGCTGTAAGCCCCACTTGCCCAAGGACAGATAACTTCTTGGAATATTGTTCATGTAAGATAGCAAATCACACATTATCACTTCAGCAAACAAGGCTGGTTGTCCCAGCTGCACAGGATGAGCTTGATCACAGGGAGGCAGGAGGTACATGGAGATGTATGCTTGCCCCTGGGTGGACTAAGGTGGGAGTACATAGCCTTGGGGAGTTTGGCTTTACAAGCAAAAACTCTCATTCTGTGCCATACTCTGCGAATCCTGGGTATGGACCTGGCCAGTGTCCACTTTCCTGGCCAATATTTAGCAACGCTTGCCTCAAATTTGGCTCAGAACTTACGGTAGTGGTCTCATTCTCTCCTGGTGGGGTTAACCTGAGGCTTCCTCCCACATCACTCCCCAATCCCTCGCTCTACTTAAGCAGACAACCTTCACTGCAGCTGGACACCTCCCCTCCAGCCATGAGAAGATTCCAGGGACTCCGCAGTTTCTCCTCAGGTTCTTCCCCTCCCAGCTGTCCTGCCCACACAGCCTATCCCAACCCGTCAGGTCCTGTGCTTCTGTTTCTTCAGTTACCTTACTTCCCAGGGCGGCAGGATGGAGCGGCACCTCAGAGACAGCACAACCAGACAAAGCCAGAAGTGGCTGGAGCCTCCCAGGGGACGAGGGAGCTCGTGAGCCCAGGAGGCCGGAAGTGTAGGAACCTTCCGCTTTTCCTCCACCTGCACCTGCCACCTTCAGCCCTATCCCATCCAACTCCCTGCCAGTGTGCACCTGAGAATCGTCATCTTCGGCACCCAAAGGTGGCAAACCAGTGGTCCACAACACTTTGTTTGGCCTCCATAGCTTATTACAGTTTTAGTTAGCTGTTACCATTTAAAAATCAGAAAGTTCTGCATAAGGATCCAGGATTCTAGTTTCTTTTGAAAAGTGAGACCCAAGCACCCCACCCCCACACCAGTCCTCCATGGTGACAACCAGCTACAGCTAGTATTAGCTGGTCCTTCGCTCCCTTGGGGCCCATGTTCAGCCTTCCAAAGCTCTAAGTCTCCTAGTAGCAACTGCCATACGCACTGGCCATGGGGGCTTCTGACTACATCTTTGCAGGAGGCTGTCTTCCAAAGGAGCAGAAGGCTGCAGAGGATGTCCAAGCCCATCTTTCCTTTGCCTCGGGCCTCAGCGTGGGCGGGCAGGCAGAGCAGGGTAAGCAGGAAGGCAGGGTGGAGAATCCCAGTCAAGAGCCCACCTCCAGCCTCTCTCTTGCAATTGTCCAGAAGCATCCCAGGAACTGTCTGTGTCCTGTCTTGAACCTGGCTGGGGCCAGGTTGCCGCAGATCCAGATCTGGCTGGCTATTCCTTCAGACCGCTCTGCGTCCTCCTGAGCTGGGCCTCAGGCCTGAGGTTTCCTGAGCTTGAGCAGCACTGAGGTCTGGAATAACAGGCTTCCATACTGTTCAGCCAACTCAGCCAAATATGCACCATGGGGTGGCTGCCTTGTCACAGTCCAGCATGATATTGAGAACAGTGCAGGGGGCCCCTCCTACAGACAGTGCTGTGCGGGAATCCACCCGGTACCTCACAGTATTCAGGCCTCCCTCCCGGTCCACCTTGAATTGTTCCTGGGAAGAGAGAAGGAAAGAACATGAACTCATACTTCATGGTGCCATCTCCATTGAAAGAGGAGAGCCCAAAGCTGTCCTCTTGCCAAGCCTGCACCCGTCAGTAAGGAAAATCCACTTTTCTGTGGGACAAATACACCTCCAAGAAAGGGATTCTGGCACCTTCAGTTAGGCCTTCCCACCCCAGCCCCCATGGGTCAGGTCTGGGCTGATCCACAGTGCCCAGACACACACAGCAGCCACCAAGCAGGGCAAGGCACCCATGGAGAATGCCCATCAGCTGACCCCACCCAACAATGAGAGGATGGCACCATTTGGGCCAAAGGAGAACTTGGTGAAATGGTAAGGCCTATTGGTTCCGACCTATCCCTCACCACTGCGTAAACTAGCCAGCACCTGTTTTTGAGCTGCAATGCGTTTCTGGTCCCTCTTCCGCCAGGCTGGGTCATGCAAGTGGCGAAATGTCTGGTACCCAGTTGTGATTCCTGAGGGGCGGAAAAGCTGGGAAAACAAAGGAAGGGGGGGTCAGGCTGCCTCTCTGGTCATCTTGGCCCTTACCACTAACTCCTCTGGGGTTCCACTGGCTGCCATGGCGGGGGCTCTGCCATCCTGCAAGACAGGAGGAGACTCTACAGAGAGCTCTGCAAGTCAGGGTGGACGCAGGGATGAGAAGCAGGGAGACCAAGCGCAAGCCCTAAGACGCGGCAGGTAGGACGCTGGGGACAGCCTTACCTGGAGGCCAGCTCCCTTGATGCGCCGGTAGAACTCGTCGTCCTCGCGGCCCCAGCCCCAGAAGCGGTTGGACATCCCGTTGCACTGACACAAAGACAGGCAGTGTCTGTCACACGCCCTCCTCCCAGGGTGCACTTTAGTCTCTTACTGCTCAGGAGGGCCGAGCCTGGGCCCAGCCAGCCAGGCTCCCCTGTCTTCTTCCTGCCCTGACTGCTCTGAGTGATACAGTGTGCTGGCAGGTCCCTTCTCTCTGCAGTGGCGATGTGGGGGTGGAAGGAAAGGGTCAGCACATCTTAGGCCCTCCCCACTTCTAACGGGGCCTTGAACTTGTATGTGGTAAGTGTCTCGAGTATTGGCTCCCTTCGGGGGGGCAAAACTGCCAGCCTCCATGGCTTTTACCTTCCCTCATACCCGCTCTCCCGACAGGCTGTGCCCAGGTCTTTGCCTGCGTTTGAGGGACAACCCTGATGAGCATTTGCTCAGGGTCTACAGCCATGGAGGACAGAGAACAGTCACTCCAATCTTCTCACCCCTGTGTCCCTGGGTCCCATCAAGAGCAGGTGAGCTTTAGTCTGGGATCCTGTCTAGACTCTGGGCAGGGAGGGGCTCCATCTGTCGCCAGCCAGGCCATGTCTTAAGGGCCAGCTGTGCAGCCTTCTCACGGGAGGAGGGAGGGCCTGGTGACAATGCTGAGGGAGAAGCTCTCTGTGGCCAGCTGGCACGGGAGCTTCTATGGTCACAGCAGAGCTCTCCCTGGCTAATGTGCTCATTCCTGGTCCTGTCTTATGTCTCCGGCTGCTGCTGAGTCCCCTGTCAAGCTCAGGTAAGACTCCATCTGCTGGGCCCCAGGAAGGCTGCACTCCCCCCACAACTGCCTAGGCCCATGGTGGGAAAGATCCCCAGCCGTTAAGTGAGGAGAGCAGGTAGGGCTGGACCTCACCAGCTGGTAGTGCTGCTTGGAGAGCAGCAGAATGCCGCCCACATAGGTCTTGTAGTGGTAGAGAGGGTGGAGCTCTGGGGAGGCCACATGGAAGGGCCCAGCCTCTGGGAAGCCATAGTCCAGCTCCTCATTGAGGGGGAGCAGATCCACGTCATGCATGGCAATGTAGTCTGTGCTGTTGCTGCTCTCCAGGAAGCCCACATTGATGAGTGCTGCCCGATTGAACCTGCGAGAGGAAAATGATGCCAGGGAGAGGAAGCGAGCCTTTCACCAACCTAGCTGTAGCCCTAGCTGTGCAGGAGGATTTCTTCCATGTCACCACCAAACACTGACATCACTGTCCCCTCTGCTTGCTGCACAAGTGTTTATGGAGCACTTACTACATGCCACACTATTCAAAACCACTCTTGAAGAAAGAGCATCGAGAACCAAATCCCTGCTCTCAAGGACCTTCCAATGGGAAGGAGCAAGTCAAACAGGGCAGAAGGGAACTGGCGGGGGAGGTGGGCAGCTATTCTCCCACACAGGGCTGTCGGGACAGCCAGGGCGGCACTTCTAGCTGGAACATGGAGGCCTGATCATATGGAAGCTGGAGACAGGGCCCCACACAGAGGAGAGTAACTGCCAAGGCCACCAAGAACAGACACCAGGAGGACACTGAGAAGAGACTAGGGAGGGGGGACTCTGAGAGGCAAGAGGTGGTGGTGGGCAGCAGAAGGGACAGTGAGGACTGGATGGACTCCAGATGTGATTTGCCGATGATGTGGATGCTTGAGGAACAGAGAGCTTCTTTGGCTTGGATAACTAGAACTATGTAGCTTCCTCTTCCTGAAATGAGGAAGAAGGGGGAGAAAGCAAGTCTGGGGGAGCAGTTGCTGTGGATATCGCTCTGTGTAAATAAAATTCGGATTGGCCAGTGGCCAGGCAGGAAGTATAGGCGGGACAAGAGAGGAGAGAATTCTGGGAAGTGGAAGGCTGGGGGAAAGACATTGCCAGCCGCTGCCATGAGAAGCATGGTAAAGACACCGGTAAGCCACAAGCCATGTGGCAAAGTATAGACTAACAGAAATGGGTTAATTTAAGATGGAAGAAGTAGATAACAAGAAGCCTGCCACGGCCATACAGTTGGTAAACAATATAAGTTTCCGTGTGTTTACTTGGTTGGGTCTGAGTGACTGTGGGCCCGGCGGGTGAGAGAGATTTGTCCTGACTGTGGGCCAGGCAGGAAAACTCTAACTGCAAGCAGCAATCATAAACTCAGCTAGGATCCCGTTGGGACCACGATGTAGGCATCAGGAGGGAGGCTGAATATGCAGACCTGGAGCTCAGACTAGGGAGTTCCCAGTCATTTAACACCAGGAGATGAGATGGGATGGGATTGTCCACGGGGAGACTGCAACTGAGGAGAGGGAGTGCTGAGAACAACAACACGGAGACGGGAAATGAGATGAGTGGGGCTGGCCACTGAGAAGGGAAAACCGGAAGTCAAGCAGAGGCATCAGAAGGAAAAAGATCTGCTTAAGAGAAGCCACTCATGTGGGAGGATGAGAGCCTGGGATTATGGGAGTCACCCATGTCCTCAGTGAGGGCTGTTGCCAATTATAAGAGATGTCTGTTGAAAGAGTCTTGAAGATAATCCCAGCACTCCGAGGTGGATCTCTGAGTTTGAAGCCAGAATGGTCTACAGAGCAAGTTTTCCAGGACAGCCAGGGCTACAGTCAAATCCTGTCATGAGAGGAGGGGGGGGGGGGGAGGGAGAAAGCCTTGAAGGAAGGACTAAAGACGTGGGGGTAGCACTGGGCGGTATCAGTCTCTCCCCTTCTTTTTCTTTTATCTTCTGTTTCTCTCTCACACCTTTTTTTTTTCCTTAAAGACATGGTCTCATTATGTAGCCCTGGCTGTCCTGGAACTTGATATGCTTGATATGTAGCTGGCTTTAAACTCCCAGAGACCCACCAGCTTCTGACTCCCCCATGCCAGGATTAAAGGAGTGTGCTGCCTTTCCTGGCTCCCTCCTTTTAAAACACTGAGTGTGTATGGAAGTCACAGAACGGTGAGGTCAAAGGATAGCTCGTGAGAGTCAGACTTCCCCTTGTGGATTCACCAGGCTTGGTGGCAGCTCCTCGCCTCCCCACTCCTTTCCTTTTGAGGAGCGTTGTCTCTGTGCATCTACGTGCGTGCTGACGTGAATCCCCAGATGAGGAAAAGCACACTATGCCGAAGAGGCCCCAGGGCCTCAGCACTGACCTTGAGTAGCAGAGAGGGGAGGAATCCAGGGTCACAGTGGGAGACAGTCCCAGGGAGCTGAGTGGAGATGGCAGGGGGGAGGGAAGTGCCCCTCCAGTGACCGTGTACCACTGCTTCTTCTCATGTCCGTATACATTGTATTCCACATACAGTGATCTTTCTAGAGTAGACATTAGATCCAGGCCCACTCCAAAGGCTCCCACTATATCCAGTGGGAGGGGCCCAGCCCTCCCACCATCTGGCCCGCCCCCTCAGGCCCAAGCCCACTGAGCTGCAAGCGCTAAAAGCCACGGGCAAGGAGAGACACTGGCACTGTGCTGCTGGCTCAGGAGGTCCTCACCTGAAATGATCAGCCTGGTTGAGCACGTAGATGTGGTGCGGGATCTTTTTCCTGCTTAGGAAGCTGTGCATGTGGGGCACAAAGACCAGGAGCTCCTCAAAGCGTTCTCGAAAGGGCACCAGCACTGCCAAGCGGTGAGGTCCCCATGATGCATCTTCTTCCCAGTGCTCAGGGGGCGGCTCTGGAGGGCAAGCCCGAGGCGGGCCCGCGGTCTCCTGCCCTTGTCCCCTGGTCACCTGGGCCATTTCTCCAGAGCAGCTGAGCTGCAGCCAGAGCAGGGAGAAGAGGACCAGCAAGAGGAAGCCGATGAAGAGGCGGAAGACGGAGCACTTCCGGCGGAGGCCTCCAGGAAGCAACCTGGCCCTGAGATAACAGCAGGGAGGTCAGGAGGATAGGGCCGCTGAGATCAAGGCCCTTTCTCTGGCCTCGTCCTCTAGGCCCAGATGACTACTGGCCACCTCTAAATACGTAGGGATTAGTTCAGAAGAAATGTTAATGTTGCTCATGCTACTACCATACATGATCAGCCCATTCACCTCTAGGCCCAGCCTGTGCTACACCCGGGACACTCTCGGACCACTCACAGCTGACAGGGCTGCCCCCAGTTCTTCAGCGATTTCTCACACTCTGAGGGGCTCCTGGTAAGAGTACTCAGGGAAAAGAGAGGCTCATTGTGTCCTATTTATTTCTCCCCAGGACGGTGTCTTGAAGTCCTTAGCCAAAGGTGGGGGTTCCAGTTTAGAAAGATACAAGCCACTGATTTCCAAACTCCAAACTCACTCCCCAGAAAATTCACCCAGCAGAAATGTTATTTTGTCGTGCTGTTAGGGTGCCCAGAACGCTCCCCAAAAAGGGGTGTGTGCTGACATAAACCCCAGGCAAAATGGCCAGTATCTAGTCTAGGAAGCTCAAAGAAGCTCAAAACTGCCCAATGTGAGGTCCAGAGGGAGAGTGCAGATCACTGGGTAGCCCGTAAGACAGGAGCTAAAGGAAAGTGAAGGGACAGGGTTGGGCTCAGCATCTGAATCCTACATGGAAGAAACTGAACAAGCAGCTGGCTATCTCAGACACTGGGGGGATCAGGGAGACTGCCCTTCAGTTAACAATAACAAAAGAATGTGTGGGAAGCCCTGCATGGTGCCCATGGTGGATGGATTTCCAGTTCAAGGTCAAACTGGGTTATATGGTGACATTGTCTCAAAAACAGATGAAACAAAGAAGCAAAAAAGAAACAGTGAACTTCACTTTTGCCCTCCTCTCAAAGTTCCTGATACCAGGAAAGGATCTGAGAAACCTAAAAAGGAAGCTTCCTCTACAATCACTCCTGCCTCCCTGCCCAAGCGATCAGTAAAGAAATCTACTTTATAGCCTCTAAGAGTCAGGAATTATTTTTGTTTGTTTGTTTGTTTTTGTTTTTGTTTTTGAGCTGAGGACCAAACCCAGGGCCTTGCGCTTGCTAGGGAAGCGCTCTACCACTGAGCTAAATCCCCAACCCCAGGAATTGGTTTTTCTGAGACACAGTTTCTCTGTGTAGCCCTGGCTGTCCTAGAACTTGCTCTGCAGACCAGGCTGGCCTCAAACTCTCAGAGATCTTCCTGCTTCTGCCTCCCGAGTGCTGGGATTAAGGGTGTGTGCCACCGCCTCCTGGCCGGTTATCAGGTCTTGTAGATGCTACCTCCTAAGTTCTCTTGTGATAGTCTTGACTACTGGTCCTTGCCCTGCTCTTCAATTTCGATCTTACGGCTGCTCTGTCTTGGCTTACAAGACCAAAGCCAAAGCCCTTGGTCTGGCAGTCAGAATCCTCTGACAAGGTGCTGTGGTGTTGTCAGATCTCCACTTTCTAACAAGCATTCACTCTCATCGTGAGTAACAGGAGGCCTTTTCCACTTGCCATATTCCTTCCTGCTCCAGCCCTCACCCCACGTTCTCCTACTTGACACCTCCTTATTTTAACTGCTTAGCAGTTTTCTACCAATCTTTCAAGGCCAAAGGTCCATGTCACGGCCATCACTGCCCCCACCAAGTTCCCTGCTTTGTGTTCCCAGGGTACCTGGCACTTCCCTCTTTGCATCGCCTGTGTGTTGAGCTGCAGGACCCTACTTTCAGAACATGTATTGTTCTTTTCTGTGGCCTCAGGCCCAGTCAGACAGCAGAGAGCTTGCCAAATGAGTACGGGAAAGGTAAAAGCAGTCCAAGCATGCTTTACGTCGTACGCTGGAGCCACATCCAAGCCTACCTTTCAAAAGCCACTGCAAATCTGGAAGCCAGCAGCCCTGAAGCCAGGCCCAGCTCCCACATGCAGCTGCTAGGTGGCCCAGTAGGACCGCCCTCACTGGCTTTCTGACTTACCCCCCATCATCTCGTGGTGATGGTTTCCACTGTGGAGCAGTAGAGCCCAGACCTGCAAATGGTCTGACAAGCCTGGAACCTTTACAGATTCTTTCTTGCACTCTGGGCTCTTTCTGGGAGCGGGGTGGAGACTTAGGCGATGAACAATGGGTAATAGACCTCCTTTGTGGGGAATAAGCAATGACCATTATCCAAGAGTATGGCATGGATTGAATATCCATGCACTTTCTTATGATGTTTCTTCAACTTGCCCTTTCTTCGAGGATTGTAGTGCCCAAGGGCACTCCCATTCTTTGCTCTAAAGGCCAAAACCACTGAGGGTCCCAATTCTATCAATAAAGCTGATGATAATGGACATTGAGAACAGATATTGTTGATGCCACCTGGTGGCAGTCTCCAGAACTGCAGTTCCGGGAGTTCCCACACCCATGTTATTAGGGGCATTTTAAAAAAATGGTTGGTTTCCTTTTATCAGTCAACACCTAGGGCTAATTAGAGGTGCTTCAAACCCAAGCACGACTGTTCTATAGCTAGTACACAGTTACTACAGTACTTTATATTTGCTGCATGGATCTTTGCCACTGTATCAAAAGCACAGAATGGACATCAATCTTTTCTGAGAACACAATAAAAGAAACGGATCAGAAGATGGAAATTCTCCTCTACTTCCTCCAAATATCATCTTCATTAATCCTCAAAGAACCCTTCCAGGTAGATAATATGATTCCTCATTTCAGAAATGGAAAACTGAGGTCAGAAAAATTAACTGGTCTGTTTCTGGCCACCATTCACCATGTTTCTATTATATTACTGTTACATATTAACACCAAATTTAAAAAAAAATTTTTTTAATTGTGCCCACTAAACTCGAGTCTTACTAAACATGTCATTCATTAAGATCCACTAAGGTGTGTTTTGGGGAAGAAGGATGGGAGAGGGGAGCATATTTCAAGTCTGAAGTATATTGTCCCTATAAATCTAGGCAGGGAAATCACCTCCCCAATTCTGCTTCAGTGAGAAATATCTTAAACTCAGGTCGGGCCAGACTCACACCTAACACTCGAGGCTGGACCCATGCAAGTACAACAGCACAGGAAACGGACTCATGGGTGTGTCTAGTATAAGCCAGGCAATGAATGGCTAACCAACCAGGCAGAGAACATAGGAAGCTTCTGTCTGGTGTGATCTTCCGGGCCAACCGCAAAGTATGAAGAAGTATGAAAGAAAGGGGTAGGGTCTGAAGTCACATGGATGTGATGGGGCAGACAGAAAAGACATACAGACCCTCAGTGCCACAACATAGAGAGATCCTCTGTAAAAAGCGAACGGAATCAGTGTCCTGCAGGAAAAGAGATGAACCAGTGAAGGAAAAAGACATGGAAGAACGGGACTAAATAGAAGAACAAACACAAAGAGAGACCAATGCAGAGAAGACACAGAGACTGGACCCGGACACAGGGTCCGAGAGAGACTTATGCGTAATGGAAGCTGGTAGAAAAAAAGAGCCATGCAGCCAATGTCAATGACTCCCTCCCCCAAAACCGCAGACCCTTAGGCGGCGGCGTCAGGCTCCTAGATTCTGCCGGCGTTAAGGAAAATAATGGCACCCGAGAGGACGCGGCTCCGGCTGGTCGCCGCCGCTCACCTGCCGTCCTCCCAGGGCAGCTGCGCCGCTTTCCTCCGGGAGGGCAACATCGTGGGGAGACACAGCTGGACATGGAGCTCCGAGCACAGCCGCCAGGCCTGCCCGGCCTACGCGGCGTCTCCGCCTCCGCCCCGCCCCCCGGTCCGCCGGGTCCGTCCCTCCCGCCGGGCCGGCTGCACCCCAGCGCCGCCGCTGGAAGGTTCTGCCCGGAGAAACTCGCCAGGGGTATCCGCTGGATGTCACACAAAAAAAAGGCAGCTCCTTCCCCTCACCTAGGTCAAAGGCCCCCAAACCTGCTGAGCATAGCTGGGGCTAGACGTGCACTCCAGAACAGCACTTCTGGGATAAGGTTCATCTTCCTCATTTTCCCCAGTGAAGGCTGGCAGCATTGTAGCATTCTGTCAGCCCAGCAGAAAAAGCATGTAAACTTGGAGCACAATAGCCAGTTCAGGATTCAGGGCTGGGTTCGGTATACTCACCAAATAAGAGGAGCTGAGCTCTGAACACTGATTGCGATTCAAACCCTGCTCCGACAATTCAAGTATGTTCTGAGGCAAGTCAACTTTTCTGTTTCACCACTTGGGTATATAAATTGTTCCCATTCTGTATGGTCATTGTAGAAACTGTAAACTGACTTGGTGCAATGCTTGGCACAGTCACCACTATATAAATGCTGTCGTCTAGTATTTAAAAAGAACCAAAGCACTGACTAGGAGACCAAGCTCCCTATCTGCTCAGTTTTTGTGTGCATTTATCCACTCCCTTACCCATTGCCAGCTCCCCCTCCTCCCCACGAAAGAAAGAGGCAGTTACTGGACTTGACCTCTGCTCTTCTTTCAGGCAAAATTTAACATTCTAATAAATACCTAATATCTATTAAGTCCTATTCTGTGGCAGTCATTATTCTAAATTCTTTACTACTGTGCTTTTTTTTTTTTTTTGTCAAAAGCGAGTTTTTAATTATTAAAAAGCAATGTGATCTAGAAATCGACACACTGGCATCTTTCTAATAAAATGACATAGATTTCCTAAATAATTTACTAAGAGCAGAAACTGATCTTGAACAGTGTTCCCCTCCCTCCACACCCCAGTTCACCACACTGAGCTGATAAGTAGGCCCCAAGAGCTCAGGCTTGCACAGTGTACAAATATCTCCTCACTTCCTATGGGGCCCTGTAGGATCAGGGGTAAAAGTGGCCCCCAAGAATCTTTGCACTGGGAATAAAGGGGGTGGTTTCATGGGATGACTCCTGCAGTGCCTTGGTCCTAGTTACAAGGTTCAAAACTGTCTGGCATCTTCAAGTACATTCCTAATATGGGCCTCTGTGAGGCTGGAGAACAGGGTGCTGTATGAGCCCTCCTGGAGAGCATGGGAAGTTCCCATCACCTCTTCAAGGTCTTCCTAAATCACTCTTGGGCTGTGGTCAGTGGTTATCAATGGGCCCAGATATGGATGAAATAGAAGGGTTCTGGATCCTTTGTTAGTCAAGTCCTTGTTAGCAGTGGCTTGGGGATGCTGATGAGCCCGTGCCTCCTCCAGAAGTTCACGGGGTAGCTGGCATGGACATCCTGATGGCTGGGTGGCTGGACAGGGCCTGTTTCCTGTAGGATGCCTGCTGTCCTCATTCACGAATAAGGGAGACGATCATGTCACCACTCTCTTCAGCCTTGATGGCTTTGTGCAGTTTTTGTGACAGCTTCTGGAGATTCCAGCCCCCACAGGCTCTAGGTCACTGTCAGACTCACTGGGAGAGCAGAGAGGTTCTGAGGAGGAACAGGGACTCGAGGGCAGCCTCCCTCCTTAGCCGCTGACATCAATGGGCTTATAGACCCATCTAGCCAGAGAGGCGAGGCTGTCCCCCAACTCTAGCATCTCGGTTGGGCCTGTACAGCCACATGTTCTTCTGGCTCAGACTGGGTGGTGAGGACCCTCTGTCCTTCTGGACTGGTTTTTTCCTCACTTTCACCTGTGTGCCCATCAGCCACCTGGTGCCACTTTGGCAGGACTCCTGGATTCTCTGGGACATAGCACCCAAGGCGCTTTTGGCTGAGCGAGCTGAGGCCTGAAGATGCTGCTGCTCTGGCTCTGGGGTTTCCAGGCATTTCCAGGAGGGGCCAGACCCGAGGTTGAGGCTGATGGCTCTCAGTGGCAGCCTCCTTTGGAACTGTCTGCACAGGGAGCCCAAGGGACCCATCTCCAGATGGCCCTCAGCAGACTGGGTCACCACCTTTTCTAGATGTTCCTCCTTTAGGAGTGATCATCTGAGCATGGAGGCCGTCATACCCTGCCACGGAGACGCCATGTGCTTAGACCAGTCTCCTCTGCCCGCTAGACCCTGAGACCCTGAACAACGACACCCGCTCTTCACCCACCAGAGCATTTTTCCTACTGCACTCTGTCAGGTGCTTTGCCTGCATAATCCTTTTCACCCACAATCTGCAATCTCAACACTGCTTCAAGATCTCCACTACTGGTGAGAAGCTGATTGTCTTTAACTTTCTTTCCGCTCTTACACCCTGACACAACACAACCCTCACCCACCCTGTTAGCAAGTCAGCTCTTGATGTGGCAGACCTTAAAGGCAGGGCTGACTTTCTGCGGAGACCAGTTAGGTAGGACCCGATGACAGATGACCATGTGACCTGTCCTTCTAGTGTTAGATCTCAGTATCTCAACTAAACTTCACATAAAAACCCAAATTAACTCATTTTATATTACAGCATTCAAAATTATACGTCATGTTAATATTGAGTGTCCTTGATATTATGGTAAGAGTGCGCTTTACATCCAGGTCTTCTTTTCAAAAACTCATAAAAACACCAGCAACCCTACAATTGGTTAGTGGTTTTCACAAACCCATTACCATACGCCTGCTACAAGAAAACATGCAAAGGATGGAGAGCATGATGTTCACATGATAGAGACGAATCCTGGAATGTGAAGCCCTGTGCCCACTGGAAGAGGTTCCTCTCTCTCTTATTTCTATTTACTTATTTTAATTTTTTAAATTTCTGGTTTTGAAAGACAGGATTTCTCTGTGTAGTCCTTGCTGTCCTGGAACTCACTCTGTAGATGAGGCAGGCCTTGATTTCAAAAGGCATGCACCACCACCACCCGGCAAGTCCATGTATTGTCTTTGTTTTTGTTTTTCTTCTTTATTTTTTTTTTCTTTTTCTCTTTTTCCAGAGCTAAGGACCGAACCCAGGGCCTTGTGCTTGCTAGGCAAGCGCTCTACCACTGAGCTAAATCCCCAACCCGCCATGTATTGTCATACCTGCTGAGACTTAACTGTACACACAGGACAAGTCTTTCTTTCTTTCTTTTTTTTTTTTTTAATTGGGAAACCAATGTAACAAACCCAAACTCATTGAAAATAAACTCAGTAACTAAGACTGCAGGCTCTGTCTCCAACCAGCACCAAGGTCTCTGCTTTGCCTGATACCAGTTGCTCAAGCCCCAGAAAGGACAACTATAAGAAACCCAAGCCAACCTCTGGGCCCCTTTCCTGCACTGCAACCCCTCCACCCCACCCTTAAATTGACACACATACACCTAGATCAGTAGGCTGGTTCTAAGCCAAAGGCAAGAAAAGCAAGGTTCCTGGAATAACAAGGAGTCACTGATATACCCTGACCTGCTTAAAATCCCGTGTTAACAAAAGGAAGACAGAAAGAAAACCAGCTTGCTGGCCTACCCACTTCCCTCCCAAAACCTACCCCAGACAGCAGCCCACATCCCTGATCAGTAACACTGGGAATCTAAGACACCAAGGGCATCACCAGCCCCCGAGTGATTACTGTAAAAGGTCCAGAGGTGGAGGTGGGAAGGGCTTGTCCCACCCCCGCTCAGCATTAGTTAGCCAAGTTGCTGCCCTCAGCTTGAGCCTGAGGAGTGAGGGCATGCTTGCAGTCCCTCTCCCCTTCAGAACATCTATGGCTGAAAACCAGTCCTCCTCCCAGAGAGGAACCAGCTCCAGGAGGTCCTTTTCCCACAGACTGGAAGAAAATTGCCTGTGAGGCTTGGGACAGCTACACCAACTTCTTGGCTTCAAAAAAACTCTTGAGGTGCCGCATCTGCCAGACACCAATGGCCACGAGGATGAGCGTTTGCAGGATGGACCACCACAACACTCGCTGGTTGGTGCTCTCACTGGTTTGTCGGAAGCGCTCCTCACGCCACTGTGGGGGAAATGAATGGCAAGTCTTAGTCCAGGACTGCTAGAACCACTGAGTTCCCAGCTTGCAAGAATGACCCAGGGCCACCCTCTCTGCGTCCATCCCAGCCAGATGCCTGGGAACTATCTTTATCATCAACAGTCAGGTGACTGCCAGCAGACTAATGCATTCCTGCTAAGTCTGTCTGTGCATCTGTCAGGTCCTGACACCTAGAGAAGTAAGGGATGGTGACAACCTCAAAGGACAGAGGTGTCCTGGAGTGCCTAGTGTGTGGACTTCCATCCAGGTCTCTTGATCTGCTCCTTCAAGATCACCTGTGTCATACATTCAGACTGCAAAGTGGTGGGCTGGATACGTTTTGTTTGGTTCACACAGGTTTTTGTTTGTTTGTTTGTTTTGTTTTCTGGAGCTGAGGACCGAACCCCAGGGCCTTGAGCTTCCTAGGCAAGCGTTCTACCACTGAGCTAAATCTCCAACCCCTACAGTAAGTTTTTTGCTTTTACTTATTTGTTTTCCTTTTTTTTTTTTTAAAGATTTATTCATTTATTTATTATATACACAGAAGAGGGCACCAGATCTCATTACAGATGGTTGTGAGCCACCATGTAGGTGCTGGGAATTGAACTCAGGACCTTTGGAAGAGCAGTTGGCGCTCTTAACCTCTGAGCCATCTCTCCAGCCCCTTGTTTTCCTTTTTAAGATATGGTCTCACTATGCATCCCTGGCTGGCCTGGAACTTGCTATATAGATCAGGCTGGCCTCAAACTCCCATTGATCCCCCAGCCTCTGCCTCTGGAATGCTGTGATTAAAGGTATGTGCCACCATGCCTGTCACCACTTAAAAATAAGGAAAACTTCACATAAAAACCTGGATTTTCGCCTTTAATCCCAGTACTTTGAAGGCAGAGGCAGGAGGATCTCTGAGTTCGAGGCCATCCTGATCTACAGATCAAGTTCCAGGACAGCCAGAGCTACACAGAGAAACTTTGTCTGGAAAAATCAACAGTCAAAACAAACAAATAAAATGCTTGGACCTTTAGCTCTTATTGGTGTGAGGTGGGGATGCTAAAAACTCAGGTTTGTATTTTCTGCAAGGAGCCCTAGAGACCCTCTACAATTCTCCGTTTAGACGGCTCACTGCTCTACAACTCCTTAAGGAAACATTCATTCACGGTACCTATCTGGTCCCTAGACACAAATTTAGAGGCTCTTGGTTCTGGCAGCACCTAGAACCTTTAAAATAGCACCCAAGGCGCTGGTATCAACTGCCATGCTGTTCTTCCGTGAATGTGATTTAGTGTGATGTCAGTTAGGCTTTTTTTTTTTTTTTTTTTTGGTTTTTCTAGACAGGATTTCTGTGTGTAGTTTTGGTACTTGTCCTAGATCTCACTCTGTAGCCCAGGCTGGCCTCGAACTCACAGAGAATCGCCTGGCTCTGCCTCCCGAGTGCTGGGATTAAAGGTGTGAGCCACCACTGCCTGGCTGCATGTCAGGCTCTGAAGAGTCTTTAGCTCACTTACAAGGCCTCTATAATACCTACTCACATTCTAGACCTACACTCTGGCCAGAGGTAAGTGCCCTGGAGTCCCTTGGCTGACCACCCACTCACCCGCTGGTAATTCTGCTCCTTTTGGATCTGCTCCACCTGCTCCACCAGCTGCCGTACTCTCAGCTGCAGCTCGCTCAGCTTGTCTTTGGCAGCAATTTCTGCATAGTCGTTCGCATGTTCACCTACTTGGATGTCAAGGTGAACTCTCTGGGAATGAAAAATCGAGACAGGAGAGTCAGGCAGTCCTGCTGCCTTTGAACGTCTGACTGGCAGCTGATCCCTCTACTTTCCCTCATGTCTTCATTCAGCTCACATATCAAGACCCCACTCAGTGCTACATTTGGGCTCCTGAGCTGACTAATGCTCATACCACTTGTTCTTCTGCAGATCATAAGTACTTCAAAAAGCAAAAACACAGATTAAAAAAAAATACATGTATTTGTACCAAGTATGGAGACTTTTTTGGTTGTTCTCTAAATCAATTCAGTATGAGATATAGATATATATCACTAACATTGCATTAGGAATTATAAGTGATCTGGAGATGATAAAGTATGTGGCCGTATATGTACGCACTGCATTAAAATACACTATTAGGGTCCTAAGGCGTGGTTATACAAATTGACCAGCCACTATGTTCGGTATGTCTACTGGAAATCCAATGGCTTTGAAAGACATAGAATCCAACACCCCTCACACTCACAGTACCAACAGTCCTTTGATCAAGGTATCCTGGCTGAAAGCCTTTAGTCCCACATGGATCCACTTACCAGCATGCCTCCAGCAAAGAGGGAGAACTTGGTAGAATTTGAGTGAAGACAGATCTGGTGCTCACCAGGGGTATGGGAGGTGAAGGTGAATCTTCCCTCAGAGCCATACTGCCGGGCCAGGATGACCTGGAGACGGGGAGAAGTCTCAGTCAGTGATGCTATAGGGAGACTGGAAAAAACAGCGGTAAAGGCTCGAAGTACCACAAAAGACAGGAGCAAGAGCCCTGGCCACGCTGCAACACTAAAAGGTCCCAAGGTACTCAGCAGCAGTTGCCAGCAGGGTTGAAGGATCCAACATCAGGCTAACAAGTGACTACTCCCAGGAAGGACTCCCTTTATTCATTCTTAGCAGTATCAGTTGGATGCTCACGTTGCTGCTTTGGACACAGAACCTCATTATGTATCCCTGGCTGGCCCAGAAGTAGATGGCCGGCCTGCCTCTGCCTCCCAAGGTCTGGGATTTTAAATGCATGCTGCACCACGCCCACCCTGTTGCAAGGTTTTTTTTCCTTATGTGTATGAGTGTCTTGCCTGCACGTACATATGTGCTCCATGTGCATGCCTATGAGTGGTTGTGAGCCATCACGTGGGTGCCAGGAAAAGAACTGAACTCAAGTTCTGTGCAAAAACAGCAAATGCTCCTTTCTTTTTTTCTTTTTTGATCTTTCAAGACAGGGTTTCTCTGTGTATCCCTGGCTGTCCTAGAGCTCTCTCTGTGTATCCCTGGCTGTCCTAGAACTCACTCTGTAGACCAGACTGGTCTGGAACTCACAGTCACAAATATCCACCTGCCTCTGCCTCCCGAGTGCTGGGATTATAGGCGTGCGCCACCACCGCCCGGTCACAGCAAATGCTTTTAACTGAAGTTGAGACATCTCTCCAGGCCCTTGATGAAACCAAACTATTTTGTTTTTCATTTTTAAAACATTATTTGTCAAAATTAAAAGGTACTCCTTTTTGGAAAGTGCTCTGTTTTATGAAATTCTGGCTTTAATAACAGCTTTAGTATTAGCAACTTTTTGATATCCATCATTACAATTAATCCACATATCAACAAGTATAAAAAAAGTGAACCTCCATTTCCCAAGCTGGTTCAAGGCTTGGAATCACGCAGCAGTCACTGAGAAGTTGAGAACAGCCACCTGTCCAGCAAACGCGGCCCAAGCTCGTAATGAAAATGTGGCATCTTCCCACATCACCGTCTTTCTCACTCAGCCAGACACGCGAACTAACAAAGTACCGGAGCTTGCTCGACGCAGGGCCAGCTCACCTTGTCCTCGGGGTCTTTTACCTCCACGAACATGCCAAGCCCAGGGGTGGTTGGCTGGTACTCCTCCCGCTGTTTGTCATACAGCTGTGTCCGGTAATTTCCTGGAGACAGGAGAAAAGGGGGGATGAGAAGAGCTCGATGCGGCGCCGGGTCGGCGGCCGACAGGACAGAGCCAGGCCAGCTACCCTCAGGACGGTTCGCTTTCCCCGGCCCCAAGACCACTGACTTGTCCCAAATGCTCCCTTTCGCCCCCGCACCGATGACCATGGTCTCGTCCGGAATTTCCTCAATAAAGCACTTCTTCTCGGTCTCCCCAATGTGGAAATAGAGCGCGCCTCCGCGGGCTGCAAACCACAACAGCAGCAAGAAGGCCCGCATCCCTCTTCCTAACAAGAGTCCGGGTGGGGTCCCAACAACCCGCACGCCTTGCTCGGCAGCCATCTTGCCCCACCTGCCTGCGCAGGCGCAGGCTGCCAAGCCACGTAGCCCAATGAAGGCCACCGCGGTGCCTGCCGGGACTGCGAGTTCCACCGCCTGGACTACAAGTCCCTGGATACTCCACGCCTCCGCGCGGCAGTACCTGATTGGGGCCAGTTTCTACAGGTTTCCTATTGGCGTATACAAAATGGAAGGCTTTCCTTTGATTTTGCTGAATAGCGAGATGACTGATAATTGTTGTCACACTTTGATATACTATGAAACTGAGGCAGGGTTTTGAGGTTGCAGAACGAATATAAGCAGAGGCAAGATTGGAACCTGTTTCGTCCAGAAGTAATACAACTCCCCCTCTTCCCCACCCTCTCTCCCTCTTCCCATCCCTCATTACTTTTGTTTGTTTTGAGACAAGGTCTTGCTGTGTAGCTCTGCCTAACCTAGAACTTACGATGCAAACCTCTCTGGCCTTAAATTTGAGGTGATCTTCCTGTCTCTGCCTCCCAAGTGCTGGGATTTAAGCATGCAACACTGTGTTCAGCCATCCTACTCTCCTTTGGTTATTATCTGCAGGGTCTACACTTTTCCATTAATATCTTTTTAATTTATTGATATCCTTGTGTCAAAAATGAACCTCAGGAGCTGGAGAGATGGCTCAGCAGCTAAGAACACTGACTGCTCATTGTACTTCAGGAATGCTTTGTCAGCCCCACCTTAGATAAGCAAAAAATCCAGTGAGGCGAAAGTTGTTTGGGCTTCTTGCTAATGTAGTGAGAGCTTCAGCAGGGAAAGGGCTATCCTATACAGTTTGTGTGGCAACTGTCCCAGACAGGAGCTGAGATGGTAGAGATGGGGAGCAAGCTTATGATCTGAACCTGAACATGGAGGGTCCTAGCCTTGGGGCTGGGGGAGAATGTGCTAAAGAACTGCAGAAATAGAAAGGGTGTCATGATATTGATAAGAGGGGTGGGGTTCAGCCAAGCACTGAAGCATGGTTAAATCCCCGAAATTAAGGGAGGGCAAGTTGTATTTAGACAATGAGATTTGGGAGGTCAAGGAAGCTGGAGAAAGACCATGGAAACACGGGGGAGGTAAGCTGGGCTGAGTCACCAAGGGGTCACCAGGAGCCAGGTCCTCTTGCATACAGGGAGAAATCCCTTCATCTAGAGATCCAAAAGCAGCTGTTATGGGTGGTCCTAGAGGGTGTAAGGAGGTGGTGGGAATGTAGTTGGAATAGACACCGAAATTTGTATTATATAAGACTAGAGCATGGTGGCACACGCCTTTAAGACCACTACTAGAGAGTTTGAGGCCAGCCAGGTCTATGCAGTTAAGTTCTAGGCCATCCAAAGCTATCCAGTGAGTCTCAAAAATAAATAAATAAAAGAATTGTGCTGGGCGGTGGTGGCACACGCCTGTAATCCCAGCACTCGGGAGGCAGAGGCAGGTGGATCTCTGTGAGTTCAAGGCCAGCCTGGTCTACAGAGCTAGTCCAGGACAGGCTCCAAAGCTACAGAGAAACCCTGTCTTGAAAAACCAAAAAAAAAAAAAAAAAAAAAAGAATTGGAAGTAGGCTTTGGAATGTAAATGTGCCCATCATTGTAGGGGCTTTACAATGGCCCACCGAGAAATGCTCTAAGTGCTTGCTACAGTTTACATCTGAAACACTCACAAACTCATTTGTTTGAACACTTGGCCTGCACCTGGAGGCACAATCTGTAAAACTTGTGGCACTCTGGGGATGAAGGCTTAGCACAAGTGGAGCTCAAGAGCAGGCCTTGACAGCAATGTTTGTGTGACAGCCCAAGTTTTGTACTTCCTGACCTGCTCACACTCCTGCCTCTTTGATTGGAAGTGCCCCGGTTGCCATGTCTTCCTTGTCTTGATAAACCATATTCTATGGAACCAAATAAGCCTCTCTCCCATTAAGTTGCTTTGTTGGTCACAGAGATGTAAATGTAACTAAGTGTTGTAGTAATCTAGCAGCATCACTGTATCAAGGGTAAACATGAGAACAGTAGTTTTCTAGAAGTACTTGAACCTTGAAGAAATCTTGGGTGGAAATTGTGATTGTTTTCTGTGATTTAGAGTTGTTGTTCTAAGAGAGCTTGAGAATCTTTGCATGACTTTGGTCACAAGACACTTGTGGCACACCTGAAGTTCTTGGGTTATTGGGCACTGCAAACAGTACACAATAAAAGATTAAAGTGGCAGGGAAGTGATGCTTTCCTTAAGAAGACATAGATTAGATCAGAGACATATGAGGAACTTATTTACTCAAAAAATAACTTCGTGCAACAACCACTGTCAGTGGCCTTGTCCGAGGAGCAGCAGGTGGCAGTTGACTTCAGGAGATCAGCCCAACAGAATGCAAGGTACTGATGGGTAAATCCAGATAGGCAAGGCACAAGGGCTCCAGCTCCAGAATGTCTCTTGCTACTGCTGTGCCTTTACATGTTTGCTGCTGCCATTTTTCTCTGATATGAATTGGTGTGTGTGGGTCCCCACTGCCTTTGATGTAGTGTGATTATCTCATGGAAATACCCCCATTCTACTGGGCATTTTTTACCTGCGGATTATTATGGAGATGATATCCTCTTAAGCAATACTATTTAACTGAAAGACTGATTTCATACAATGATACAATTTTGATGATTAAGGAGATATATATATATATATATATATATATATATATATATATATTTTTTTTTTTTTTTTTTTTTTGGTTTTTCCAGACAGGGTTTCTCTGTGTAGCTTTGCGCCTTTCCTGGATCTCGCTCTTTAGCCCAGGCTGGCCTCGAACTCATAGAGATCCGCCTGGCTCTACCTCCCGAGTGCTGGGATTAAAAGCATGTGCCACCACCACCAGGCTAAATTCTTTTAATGTTGGGAAATATGTTTACAGGTTTCAGTGTGCATCATAGCTAAAACAAAGCTTTAAACAATTGACTTCATGTAACTAGAAAACACAGAATTGGATGGTTAGTTAAGATAATTTGACAGGACTCTAAAACGCAGGAAGTGAAACAAGTAACCTGTTTTTCTGACCATTATAAAAACTACTACCCGGCCAGGCGATGGTGGTGCAAGCCTGTAATCCCAGCACTCGGGAGGCAGAGCCAGGCGGATGTCTGTGAGTTCGAGGCCAGCCTGGACTACAAAGCAAGTTCCAGGAAAGGCGCAAAGCTACACAGAGAAACCCTGTCTCGAAAAACAAACAAACAAACAAACAAAAAACCTACTGCCTATGTAAACAGTTATGACTGAAAGGCCCTTGATCTGTGAGAAGTATAAAAAAGAATGTTTAACTGAATGTGGGTTTCTAAGAAAATGCATAAGGATGTGGATAAGAAATATAATAGGGCTGACCTATTCCAGAAAAATGTTTTTACGGTGATTATGTAGTAACTGTGTAACTTTCGGTTATGGAAAAACCCTTTTGTAATGGAGTTGGTATGGGGAATATAAAAAGGATGTCTGAAAAATAAAAGAGAAGAAGCTTTTATCCCTCAGAAAAGAAGTTTGTTTTTCTCCCCAACTAAGCATCTTGTTCCCAGTCTCTCTGACCTAAAGAAGGCTGGACCTTCAGCAGATAAATATGCCTTTGTGTGGATATTCCAGGTTCAGTCTATCAGAGGCTGGACCTTCCTGCTGCCACACAGGCCTAAAAAATTGATCTTGGAGTGACCTCTTTCTTTGACTGACTGACAAAACACAGAATCCTGAACAACTGAGACAGTGCCAATAAAGTGAATGGCTAGAGGGGCTGGAGAGATGGTTCAGTGTTAAGGGAATTTGTTGCTCTTACAGGGGACCCAAGGATCAATTTCCAGCACCTACATGATGCATAACCAACTGCCGCTCCAGTTCTAGGGACCCTGGTGACCTCTGACCTCTTCAGTCACTAGGCATGCACATGGTTCACAGATACACATACAAACAAGACATCCAAACACAGAAAATATGTCCAAAGGACAATTTTTTCCAAAACAGTTTACTTGTGCTGCCCTGGCTGTTCTAAAACTATCTCTATAGACCAGTCTGGTCTCGAACTCACAGAGATCTACTTGCCTCTGCCTCCCAAGTGCTGGGATTAAAGGCGTGCACCACCACCACCACCCAGCCAAAGCACAATTTTTAAATAAAATAAATATCTAAATGAGGGATGACTCATCACTAACAGGCTTGAGGGCCAACCAGCCCAAACCAGTAAAAAAGATACTTTCTGAGAGCCAACCTGGGTCTGCCTAAGGGCCTTAGCAACAGCAGCTGAGACGTGATCTGGAGATGACCTGGACCAATGAGAGGCAGCCATGTCACACCAGCAGATGCATATTCATCAGACCTCCCCCATTCCCACCCCCACCCCCACACCAGGTGGGGTGGAGAGTATATAAGATTTGCCTCTTCCTGAATTATCTGAGCTTGTTTCTACACTCTCCCAGAGTCTGTGGGTTTGACTCTGCACCTACTTGGCCCCCTCCCACAAAGAGAACAACAGCACAGGACCCTGGCACATCTAAACATAAGGGGGTTTGCATGTGTGCTGAAATATTAAAAAGAATATTAAAGGAAGTTTTTTGGCACATGTTACAGTATGAGTGAACCTTGAGAACCCAGTGCTGAGTAAAGGAAAGCAATCGAGCTGCAATATGGTGGAGTATGACTGTAATCCCAGCACTCAGAGACAGAGACAGGTGGATCTCTGTGAGTTCAAGGCCAGCTTGGGCTACAGAGCAAGTTCCAGGACAGCCAGGAATACACATACAGAAATTCTGTCTTGAAAATAAAATCACAAAAAGACATATGCTATAAGCATCTTCATATACATATACGATTTGCATACTCATATTCCTATACTATTTGCATATATTTATAATATATGCAAAATATCTAGCCAGGCGGTGGTTGCACATGCCTTTAATCCCAGCACTCGGGAGGCACAGCCAGGCAGATCTCTGTGAGTTCGAGGCCCGCCTGGTCTCCAAAGCGAGTTCCAGGAAAGGCTCAAAGCTACACAGAGAAACCCTGTCTGGAAAAAAAAAAAAAAAAAAAAAGAGCCAGGGCTCAAGGAAGAGGGGAGATGTTCCCAGGTTTAAGTGTGAAATGGCAAGAGTTCTGGAAATGAGTTGTACAAATGTGGATGTATTTATTACCACTGACATATATACTATAAGGTTGATATAGTGAATTCTATGTCTATTTTACAAGTCTTTTTTTTTTTAAAAAAAAAGGTCTATTTATTTATTATGTATACAGTGTTCTGCCTACAAGCCAGAAGAGGGCACCAGATCAAATTACAAATGGTTGTGAGCCACCATGTGGTTGCTGGGAATTGAACTCAGGACCTCTGGAAGAACAACCAGTGTTCTTAACCTGTGAACCATTTCTCCAGCCCTTTATTAGTCTTTTTTTTTTTTTTTTTTTTTAGGTTTTTCAAGACAGGGTTTCTCTGTGTAGCTTTGTGCCTTTCCTGGAACTCACTTTGGAGACCAGGCTGGCCTTGAACTCACAGAGATCCATTTGCCTCTGCCTCCCAAGTGCTAGGATTAAAGGTGTGTGCCACCACCTCCCAGCTACTAGTCATTTTTAAATGTTAAGAAAAAGGAAGGAAAAAAGAAAGAAAGGAAGGAAGGCTGGGTGATACAACAGGATAGGCACTTGGGGGAAAAAAAACTGAAAATCTTCAAGTATACAGTACCCTAGGAAGAGCAAAAGACTCAATCTCACAGTATAAACTTGAATTCATAATACATACTCAAATGCCAACATAATACCTGCTGTGGAATAATCCATTTTACACTGTGAAGATGTATTGCTCTCATTGGTTTAATAAAGAGCTAACTGGCCAATAGCTAGGCAGAAAGAGGTTAGATGGGAGAGCCAGACAGACAGAAAAAATCTGGGAAGTAGGGGGCAGAGTCACCAAGAAACACCAAGAGAAGTAGGGTGAACATGCCATGTTAAAAGAAAGTACTGAGTGACATGGTAGAACATGGATAAGAAATATAGGTTAAATTAAGTTGTAAGAGCTAGTTAGTAACAAGCCTAAGCTATAGGCCGAACATTTATAATTAATAAGTCTCCATTATTGGTGTTTTGGGAGCTGGCTTTTTGTTAGCCATTTCCTGCCCTGACTGCCTATTCCCAAATACCCGGCAGCCGCTTCCCAAATTACCACACCGAGGCTTATTTAATTATAAATGCTTGGTCGATAGCACAGGCTTATACCTTTTACACTTAAATTGCTCCATAATTCTTAGTTATGTTTAGCCATGTGACTTGGTATCTTTTCTCAGTATGACACTCTCATCTTGATTCTCTGCCTTTGCCAGCAACTCAATGATTCTGCCCTTCCTCTTCCAAGAATTTCCTTGTCTGGCTCTTGCACTTAATCTCTTTCTGCCCAGCTATCCACCAATCAGAATTTTATTAGCAAATGAGAGTAATACATATTCATACTGCAGGAAAAGAATTGTTCCACAGCATTTGCCTCTTTTGGTCTAATAAAAAAACTAAAGTTTTAACTAACATAGAAAAACTATATACAAGAAGTACAATAACTATATGCAAATATATTCAGGCAATAGTTACATTAACAATGTCTAGTCCATAGTATTTGACAAATTCAGAGAAAATACTCTATTATCTATCCTATCTTGGTGAGTCCAAAGTCTTGTACCAAATTCACTTTCTATCCTAACTTGCATTACCAACCACCCAAAACTATCTTTTTATGTCTCTCAATCTTATACACTTTACACCTCCTTTGTGAGTTGCTTTTCTGAATTTGTTAACAAAGAAAATTACAACTAATACAACTCTATCAGAGAACTGAAAAGGATCTATTACCCGAGTAAACAGGAAGTGCAAAGCAAACAACTCTCAAAACTAAGAAATGACAGAAACAGCTAGCTGCTTGGCCAGTCCCCCAAGGTTCCTCTGTAATGTTTGGGCATCCATCTTCACCCTGCATGCTTCTAATATCTGACAGACTTTTCTGTGAAGCAAGGTTTTTAAAGACTGTCCCACCCTGTGTTAGCAAGGTTCAGCAGTCACTATAATAACATGAGAATAGCATATTATTCTGACTTTTGAATAGAATCATAATGGCTATGAGCCACTTTATTCAGATTTCCTGATTTATAACCTGCCTTTCCTGATTTGTTTATATCAGTATAGAATGTAGGGGGCTCCAGAAATTGGTGTTCCCCATATAATGTGAGGAAGGGTCAAGTTAGTTCTCTTTATAAACTGAATTCTCTTGCTTTTGAAATATTTGTGTTTAATCTCTCACACACAAAAAAATATTGCGGGTTGGGGATTCAGCTCAGTGGTAGAGTGCTTACCTAGCAAGTGCAAAGCCCTGGGTTCAATCCTCAGCTCAAAAAAAATATTGCAAGCTCTTTGGCAATGTTCACTTTATACCTATAAAGAGGAAATTTCAGCATCAGTAAAAGGTACTATAATTTCTGCTGGGTCTATTCCTGCTAATTGACCAAGTCTCAATTTTCTTTTTGGAATGAACTAAGAAACCTTTTTACATAGGTCTTTAATTTTTTTCCTTCTGGTTAATTTTTTTTTATTTTTCTTTATTAAGAAATTTTCTACTCACTCCACATGCTATCCACAGAACTCCCTTCTCCCTCCTACCTCCTCTCTCCTCCCCCCCCCCAGCCCTCTTTCCCAAGCCACCCACATCCCCACGTCCCCCAAATAGAGGTCTCCCCAAATGAGGAGTCAGCAGAGCCCAGCACACTGAGCCTAGGAAGGTCCAAGCCCCTTCCCACTGCACCAAGGCTGTGCAAGGTGTCATGAGCAGGCACCAGATTCCAGAAGCCTGCCCATAGTAGGTCTTTAATTTTTTTACTCTGTTCATGTGGTAAAAATATTCATTCTAAGATATTAACTTCTCTATGCATTAAAATTCCTGAAGAGGAATGTGTAGAAGGTAAAAATAACCAGAATGCAATCAAGCTCTGGATCCAAATGATCCAAGTGTGCATCCCATCCTGTACTTTCTTTTCTACCAAAGCTTCGCTCAGCTTCAGCTGATAATTTTCTTGGACCATTTAAGTCCTTGTCACCTTGTAAGGTATGAAACAAATTATTCAGTTCTTGAGTTGTTACTCCAATTGTGGGCTATAGCCGGCTAATGTCTCCCATCAATTTTTGAAAGTCATTAAGATTCCACAATTGCTCTCTCCTGCTTTGTATCTTTGGGGGTTGATTTTTTTTTTTTTTTTGTCTTGGTTTTTCGAGACAGGGTTTCTCTATGAAACAGTCCTGGTTTTCCTCAACCTTACTCTGTAAACCAGGCTGGCCTCTGCTCTGCCTCCCGAGTGCTGGGATTAAAGATTTGCACCACCACTGCCCAGGACTTTGTATATTGATTCAAATTTAAGGAAATTTTTGTTATAACCCAATGTATATATGTTTTTACTCTTGTTTAAAGGATTTTGTATATTGATATACATTTAATGTAATTTTTGTTATAACATACTGTATATATGTTCCTACTATTGTTTAAAGGACTTTTATATATTGATAAATTTTTTTTTTTTGTTTTTGTTTTTCGAGACAGGGTTTCTCTGTGCAGCTTTGCACCTTTCCTGGATCTCACTCTGTAGACCAGGCTGGCCTCGAACTCACAAAGATCCGCCTGCCTCTGCCTCCTGAGTGCTGGGATTAAAGGCGTGTGCCACCAACCCCTGGCTACAATCTTTTTTGTGAGACAAGGTTTCTCTGTGTAGCTTTTGGAGCCTGTTCTGGAACTCACTGTGTAGACAAGGCTGGCCTCAAACTCACAGAGATTCACCTGCCTCTGCCTCCCAAGTGCTGGGATTAAAGGTGTATGCCACCACCGCCTGGCCTATTGATACAAATTTAAGATTATTTTTGTTACAACATATTGTATATATGATTCTACTCTTGTTTAAGGTATTGTTAGACAATACCTTAAACAGTTCATTTAAAATATGAGGTAAAGTTCTAGTTTTTGAAAGCTATTATTATAAACTATTAAGGATATTCAAGAAACATAGGTTAGTAGTTATCTACAACAACCAAATTTGTAGATATGTTAGGCATGTTTTTAGATCATATAAGGATATATTTTAGATAGACAAATGGTCTTCAAACACTTCAAAGACCTATAGAATATGGCATTTAATATGTTTTGTTAATATAAAGATTTTTCATGACAATGAGACACATCTGCTCCTGGCAGCACAATTTTACTTCATAAAAGAATGGTGGACATTGAAGAAGTTCCTTATGGAGTTTGCTTTCATTGTGGCAAGGTTAGCCACTGGGCAAAGAAACTGCTCTTGCCACTGACTGCTGACAATGTGCTGTGCAGACTAGACATGCAGGACACACAGGAAAAAAACGACTGTTGAACTTTGCCAAACAAGGCAGGACAGTCCTTCAAATTCCTGCTTCAGCCAGGCAGTGGTGGCACACGCCTTGAATCCCAGCACTTGGGAAGCAGAGGCAGGCAGATCTCTGTGAGTTCAAGACCAGCCTGGGCTACAAAATGAGTTCCAGGAAAGGCTGCAAAGCTACACAGAGAAACCCTGTCTCAACTCTCCACCCTCTAAAAAAAAATTCCTGCTTCAAAGAAGAGTCTGCCAGATACTCTGTGGGACATAAAGGAAAGTGACTGATAAACTTTGCTAATACAAGGCAGGACAGTCCTTCAAATTTACTGCTTCACTGAGAAGTCTGCCAGATATTTTAGACCTGTAGGCTGAAGATGGATGCTCCAACCTTTCAGAGGAACTCTGGGTGACTGTCCAGTCAGGAGATGTCTCTGTTGTTAGGTAACATTATGTCCTTCTGGGAGGCCTTTGATGGAGTTATAATTGCAGTTTTCCTTAGTCATGATAGAAAGTAAATTAGGTGTAAAACTTTTTGTTTTTGTTTTTTTTGTTTGTTTGTTTTTTGTTTTTATTTTTTTGTTTTTTCAAGACAGGGTTTCTCTGTGCAGCTTTGCATCTTTCTTGGATCTCGCTCTGAACTCACAAAGATCTGCCTGCCTCTGCCTCTGGAGTGCTGGGATTAAAGGCATGTGCCACCAGTGCCCAGCCCTAGGTGTAAAACTTTTTTTTTTTTTTTTAAGATTTATTTATTGTATATACAGTGTTCTGCCTGCATGTATGCCTACAGGCCAAAAGATGGCACCAGATCTCATTACTGATGGTTGTGAGCCACCATGTGGTTGCTGGGAATTGAACTCATATCCTCTGGATGAATAGCCAGGGCTCTTAACCTCTGAGCCATCTCTCCAACCCAATGTAAAACTTTTAATTCACTCAGATAAGATTATTTTCTCTGAATGTGCTAAACATAAATGGCCTGAATATTGTAAATATCAATTTTACTTGATAACTTTTTGTTGTTTATAGTTTACTATGTTAAAGTTAAATCTTTTCTTTTTATTTAGACAAAAAGGAGAAAACGTAGAATATTATTTTTAAATGTGTTACATTTTTTAATGCTGTGGAACATTTGTTTAATTGTAGTGGATAGCCATCCCAGCATTGGCCTGGAAGTTCCAACCCCCATTGAGGCTTTGGTAATGATCACGCCCACAAGGCAGGGCAGAGGAGGGAGCGGAAGACCGAGGATCAAGAGGAGGTCACTCTCTTGGTTCCTGGGACACTAGATGCTGGAGGTAGACCAAGGAGAGTTCTCCAGAGAACACTGCCGGACTGCGCTATACCTTTGCCAGACCCTGCAACCTACCCCTTCATTTGTAAGTTAGCCCACAAAATAAACCTCCCTTTTAACTACGTGGAGTGGCCTTAATAATTTCACCAATATTTAATGATGGAAAAATGTGCCGGGTGGTGGTGGTGCACGCCTGTAATCCCAGCACTCAGGAGGCAGAGCCAGGCGGATCTCTGTGAGTTTGAGACCAGCCTGGGCGACAGAGTAAGATCCAGGAAAGGTGCAAAACTACACAGAGAAACCATGTCTCAAAAAAACAACGACAAAAAAACAAAAATAAAAACAAAAACAAAAAACAACAGGATGGAAAAATGTGTTGCATTTGTTTAACTCTGTGAAGCTGTGTTACTTTTCCTGTGTAAAATACCTGATGTTCTAATAAAGAGCTGAATGGCCAATAGCAAGGCAGGAGAAAGGATAGGTAGGGGTGGCAGGCAGAGAGAATAAATAGAAGGAGAAATCTGGGAGGAAAGATCAAGGAACAAGAGAGGAAGGAGGATGACTTCAGGGGCCAGCCACCCAGCCACCCAGCTATAAAGCCAGACATGAAGTAAGAAGGAAAGAAAAAGCCAGCAGCAGTGGCACATGCCTTTAATCCCAGCACTTGGGAAGCAGAGCCAGGATGATTTCTGTGAGTTCGAGCACAGCCTGGTCTACAGAAAGAGCTCTAGGACAGGCATCAAAACTACATGTTGTAACTCTGTCTCAAAGAAAAAAAAAAGAAGAAAGAAAGAAAAGATATACAGAAATAGAGAAAGGTAAAAGCCCTGAGGCCAAAGATAGATGGGATAATGTAAGTGAAGAAGAGCTGGCAAGAAACAAGGTAAGTTAAGGATGGGCATTTATAATTAAAAATAAGCCTATGTGTGTGATTCACTTAAGAACTGGGTGATAGGCCCCCCAAAAGAGAAAACAAAAACAAAAACATCAACAATGCCTTTTAATATTTTTCCCAGAAACATACATTAGTCCGTTTTTTTTTCTTTCTGAGATTGGAGGAATGTTAATCTGTGTATTCCATTGCTGCAATACATCACATCTCCATAAATTCACTGCTATGTTAGACACATATTGCTTTAATTTTCTTCTCTGTCCTTCTGGCCCTATGCATTTGAACTATCTCATGGTTTGTTTTACCTGAGATAAAGTTCCAATCCATAAAAGATGAACATTTACCTCCTGAAGAGACCAATTTGAATGCCAAGATTCTGGTGCAATTAGTGTTATATCTGTTCCTATGTCTATAAGACCTTCAATTATAATGTTATTTATTCATATTTTTAGCTTTGGTCTTTGATCATGTATAAAAATTTGCCAAAATATTTGTTCTATGGTTTCTCCTGAAATTTTTGTTTTATCTTCTAAAGCTGTTCTGTCAACCAGAGCAGTATGGTTTTCCCAGCAGGCATTAAGTCCTTTAATTGCTCTGAGGAGGAGTTTCCCCCTTGGTGACAGGGAATGACTGAACCAAATTTGACATGGAGACCTGTGAGAGGCTCCCCCAAGGTGTTTACCAATGGCAAAGGGTTACCTTGTCTGTTCCTCGTTGATCTGCATTCATTGGTCCAATGTCGGCCTTTGCTGTACATTCTCAATACTCCAGAAGGTAAGGGCCTTCTCTTTGGATTAGAAGAAACATTATTTCTAGGAATGCACTGCCTACAATCCCTTTTTAGGTAACCACAATTAAAACACCTGTCATTTTGAATTTTTTCTTCAAGCCTTTGGAAATTACCTCTCCTATTCAAGCATCATCATGGTCATGAGACTCAATATTGATTGTATCTCCTATTCAAGCATCATCATGGTCATGAGACTCAATATTGATTGTATCTTGGATCCATTCCTCTATGGGTGCCGATCTTGCCTTTAAAGGTCTAATTACCCTTTTGTATTGTGCATTAGCGTCTTCAAAAGCCAAAGATTCAACTATTATTTGTCTAGCTTCTGAATTTGGTATCTTCTATTTACAGCTGAAGTCAATCTTTGTAAAAAAATAAGTGAAGGTTTCTTTTTGGCCTGTGCCAGAGTCCAGTCTGGATGAGTGCAGGGTCTGAAGATAGGAGGATGACAGCAGAGGAATCAGACACAGGATAGATACTTCTTAGATTCATTTTAGGAGAGATGGACAGAGAGGAAGCATAAGAAGACATCCCCAGTGGGACAGGTCCCAGCAGAGGATGTAAGGAGTCAGTGAGGCAAGGAAGTGAGCCAGGCCATGTGGTCAGGAGAATCTTGCAGCCTGACTGATTAGCAGCCAGAGTGCTTCTTTATTTATACAGAATTTAGTAAGCAGGGATACATCCATTATGTTCCAAAACATAGATCATATCATTTTTGGTTTAGGACAACTGTTTCACCCCCTCTTGTTCATGTTTTAATAAACTATGACAGAACAGATTTATCATTTCTAATCATTTCCCTCAAATTTTGACATCATTATCAACATTATCAATGATAACAGAGTTATCATTCTTAATCATTAACCCCGCAGTCCAATTTTTAATAATCTAGAGGCATATGATAGACTGTTCTCAAGCTAATAGCTTTGGTTGCTTCAAGAACACTAGACCAAAACAAAATCTTCAAGCCACCCTGGGCATTTTGCCATGTCCCAAGCAGTGTATTATTAACTCTTTTTTTTGTTTGTTTCCCAGAGGTGAGGACCGAACTCAGGGCCTCGCACTTGCTAGGCAAGCACCCTACCACTGAGGTAAATCCTTAACCCTGTATTATTAACTCTTAGTGGTCAGTGTGTTCAGGAGAAATCCTCAGGCCAAAGCTGCTGCAGTTATTATTAAAATTCTGGCATAATACAATCAATGTTCACATTTATATCTTTTTAAAAAAGATTTATTTATTTATTATATATACAGAAGAGGGCACCAGATCTCATTACAGATGGTTGTGAGCCACCATGTGGTTGCTGGGAATTGAACTCAGGATCTCTGGAAGAGAAGTCGGTGCTCTTAACCTCTGAGCCATCTCTCCAGCCCCCACATTTATATCTTTATAGAACTTGTCTATATGTTTAATGCTGGCATTCTGTTGTTCCTTGGTCATATGACATTATAGTGGCTGTGCATGAGCTAACTTTTCTAAGACAGGGAGGTCCTGACACCTCATTTTTTTATTACCTTTCCACTCCATACTTTGCTTATCAATATGTCTCTATGTAGGGCAGAGTTATATGTCACGTAATTGTTTGAGTGTACAGTGGGAAGAGGTTTATAATCTGAACTGTGGCCAAATCCTCTAGCCCACCAAATCTTGTTGAACTTTTTGAGTTTACTTTGTTTTGAATATCTTGTTCCTGTGTAAGTACAGGAACAGATGTTTCAAGAATTTCTGATAGTCTCATTAAGAGACCTCTCGCTTTTTTATAAAGAAGACCTTCAGGTAGATAAGGATATCTCCCTTACAGCAGGGAGAACAGTATGTTCAGGACTGTCCTGGGGAAGCTTAAAAGTAGCATTCCTGGGAGAAGTCATAAATGATTCATTAGAAATTTTTCACCAATCCAATATCCTCAAATTGTACAAATATTAAAAGGGCTCCAAATATGCAACAGGTGGAGATGAAAACCAAAGGTGGCATGGCAGCCATCATGTGGCTCAGCTTTGCTGGATCTTTGTCAAGCAGCTGTGCTGGCTTTATGACTTTTGCCATTCCATTCAGATATGGTTGTGCCAGGCCTGTATAACTTTAGTAAATGACTCAGTTCTCTTTCTGACACCTCCAATTCTGTCCCAAGCATTCAGAGCTGCTGCATGCCATAGATGGTGTGGTTATCACATAGAGACTGTCTCTGTACATCAGCATAATTGTCCTCTCCATGAAGTTGGTCTTGGAAGATTTCAATACCTCAAGCCCTTCTTTATTGTTCAATGGTCCTAGCCTCTTCTTTCCACCAGGTCCTCCACTGTAATTGAGGACCAGGTTCCAATATTTCTGTAACCAATTCTCTCTAGTCTTTTGGGACAATTCTGTTACTAGTTGACCATGAATTTAACATCTGCTTCACAAAAGGTGAATGCAGACTATATGAGACTATGGCTTCCTTAAATCTCCTCAAATCTAACATTTCTACAGGAATCCAGCCAGCTCTTACACAGCCTTGGGCATACCTGCCATTTGGCAGTTGTTTCTGTAAGATGACTGGATAAATTAAGGGTGGTTGTCTGATAACCTTAGGCATTTCCTCTCTAATTTTATAATGTAATGGTGAGGTTGGTTCTCTTATAGTTCTCTCTGTGTCTGAATATCTCTATTATCTGTTTAAATAAGTTTTTCTAAGGCTTGTAACTGATCAGTCAAATTGCATTATTTTCTTTAGTAATTCGTTGTAGGGCTTGCATGCTATCAGTAGTAACCTTTTCTAAGATTACTATATCTTGGCACTCATATCAGTCAAGTCTTTTAGGGATATAACAAGAATCATCAAACCGATATTTATAATTGACAGTATGTAAGTCCCAACTAAATTAATTATCCCCTCATTTAATTGTTCCATTCTTAAGCCATCCATTGTATAATCATACAGAGACCTAACTCCTTCCATCATAATAGTGTTTCCCATTTTTTGACATGGGAAAAAAACAACTCTCTCTCTTTTTTTTTTTAACTAATTCCCCCTCTTAAGAATTCCTAATTGTCTCACCAAATCTGCTGCTGCTGCTGGTGAAGTGTGAGGCTGGCTGCCTCTGTATAGCACATCTGAGCAGAGAATGCATGCAGTGCACAGCCTTTCTGAGGACAGCTGCAGCTGCTAGCATGTAGCTGTAAGTTGAGTGTGTGGCAGTTGCACCAATAGTGGGTGTCAAGGCAGCTACCTAGTGTGGCAGCAGCCTGAGAAGGGGGCCCAGGGGAAGCCCACAGCCCACAGGGAAAGGAAGAAACACATGTGGTGGGAACTGCCTGAAGGCAGACCTGGCTGGTGGTGAGGAGCTAACTCCGGTGGTGTTTAAAGCCCAGGCACCTGTGGAGTTTGGAGCTTGTGGAGATTACTGTAGAGAGGCTTCAACAGGAAAATCCCAGACTTGCTCAAAGGGCTTGAGGAAAGAAAGGGAAAGCCTGCCAGTGGTGTGGTGACTTTGCCGGGTACAGTTCCTGAGTGCAGCTCTGGCATGTGCAGATGGCTACAAAGTCACTGGCAAGCAGCTATATCATGAATTCATGCCCCAAAATTTGGACGCCAAATGAAGAGTAAACCTAATTCACCTTATCAATAAAAAACAGGAGTCAGGGGGCTGGAGAGATGGCCCAGCGGTTAAGAGCACTCACTGGCTGCTCTTCCAGAGGACCCAGGTTCAATTCCCAGCACCCACATGGCAGCTCACAGCTGTCTGTAATTCCAGTTCCAGGAGATCTGACCCCCTCACACCAATGCACATAAAATAAAGTTTAAAAAAAATATTCTTTAAAAAAATTAAAAAACAAAACAAAACCAGGAGTCAGATATTATGGTAAAAACCTGAAAGATCAGAGAAGCATGGGAGCAGCCACAGTCACTTCCTATGCTTCTCTGACCAAAAAGGCTGAGATCCTCTCTCCGCCCCTCCTTATCACTTCCTGTCTCCTCTCTGTACAGACCAACAGACCTCTATGGTTAACTAGTGGCTAGCTCCACCCTCTAACTCCAAGCAAGCTTTATTTGTCAGAACACAAACAATATATCACACAAGACTGTATAGCCTGTGATTTTCTTCGATAAATTTTTCCAATACCTTTTCCAGGAACATATCTCATTTTTAACATCATTTTACAAGCTGTTTCTGAAATTGTAGGAATATTAATTTGAGCTTCCCATTGTAACAAAGCTCTCACCTATAAATTGATAACTTTATCAGGCACATAAGGCTTTAATATCCCTATTTGTACTTCAGACCCTATACATTTAATTACATTAAATGTACATAATTAATGTACATTTAATACATTCACTCTATACTTTGTTTTACTTGAGATAATGTTCAAATGCCTAAAAATTGAGTGGAGATTTCTTGTAAAGGCCAGTTAGGATTTTAAGATTTTTGAGAAATTATAGATACATCAGCTTTAGTGTCTAAGTAGGCCTGAAATCTCACTTCCATTTACTTGCAATTTCAGCTTTGGCCTTCCATCATTGTAAGAGTTTGTCAAAATACTTTCTTTCCAATACTTTCAAAACCTTTTGTCCTACATATTGGAGCTGCTTTACCTTTAAAATATGGAAGCAATGACAACTGAGCAATTCTATTACCAGCTTTTATCTGTATAGTCTTTTTTACATAAGCCATCTATAAAAGTGTTAAAAACAATCTGTATAGGATTTTAAGAGGTAACTTTAGGCAATACTTGTAGAGTATGTTTGTAAAAATTTTAAAGGAGGATCCTTTTTACAGATCCCAAGTAACATGCTAATGCAACTTGCCAATTTTTAACAGTGTGGATCAAAAAATTACCTGTATTTTATTTCATGGAAAAAGAATTTTTGTAGGCTCTTTATTGGTAAGAGATTATTTTTATGAGCTTTTGCCTTAGTAGCCACTTTATTTAATAAGCTAGCAACCCACTGTTTCAGGTGCTATATTTTTATAGAATTTAACCAACAATTTCCAGAAAGCAACTTAAAGAGCAGAGCCAAATTTTCAGTAATAATAAACAGACAAGAGCATACCCAATAATATAGTTTAAAATCATGAATTTTGTTCTTTTAGTTCATTGACTATGAAAATTAAACATTCATTTAAACATTATTTAGACAATCAAGAGAAGTGAACACCTCCATACAATGAATGAAATCCAAACAGCGTTGGCTTAGTACTTTTTGCCCTGACCACAATTTGTTTTTATTAGAAGTTGGGGTTGTTTAATTTTTTCTTTCTCCCATGAAGGAACCATTGATAATGAGTTATTCCCACTATTAGGGGGAAATAAAAACATTTCCTACGAAGAGACTTTTGATATTGAGTTATTCCTACTCCAAGGAAAAAACAGCAACTACTTAAACCAAAGTCAAGCAAACAAACAACCAGAAGTTCTAAGCTCTGGGCTGGTTGTGCAGCAATGAGGCCTGGCTGTCATTCTTTGTAATTCAGATGCCGCTGCTGTGTGCTGGCAGGCCTGGCCCTGAAAGAGCTGCCAGGCAGAGTGTAGCCAGAGAGAAAGCTCTGAGTTTCAGCTAGCCTCAATTTCTTTTTCTTTTTCTTTTCTTTCTTCCTTCCTTTCGGGAAGAAGCTTTTTTCTTCCTCTATTTCCATTGGGAAGTGACTTTTTTCTTTCCTTTGTTTTTCGTTTATGAGGCCTGTGTGGGAGGCCAGCTCCTACCTTTTCCAGGGTTCCTATGAGGAGCAGAGAGGAATAAGAAAATATTAGATAGAGAGTGGAGAGGAGACAGACAGAAACACAGGACAGCTTCGGGAGGACCTGGATCAAAATCCACCCCACCCCCCTGTCTCTTCAAAAGGGCTTTTTATAACAATGCTAAAGGGCGGGGCAAAAGACCTCCCCCTAGCAAGATCAAAACACACCACTCAGCCAAGCATAGACCCTACCAAACACATGCTAACTACGCTTCTGGGAAGCAGAAGCCAGAGAATCAAAGCAAGTTGGAGGCCAGTCTGGTCTACAAAGTGAATTCCTGGCCAAGGCAGCTACTAAATGAGACACTGTTTCAATAACCAGAACTGGGTCAGGTGAGACAGCGCAGTGGATAAAGGCACTCGCCATCAAGCCTAAGGTCCACATGGTAGAAGGGAAGGACTGATTCCCAAAAGTTGTCCTCTGACTTCCACATACCCTCAACGATGCAGAGACAACACACACACACACACACACACACACACACACACACACACACACACACGAAACAATAAAATAAGATAAATAAAATATAATAATTTTTAAAATTTTATTTACTTGTTGGTAGTTAAAGTTCCAGATTCAGTTCTGGATGATACCAATATAAATAAATTCCATATCTAACTACCAGAAAGTTTCAAAGTTCCACTGGCTAAAGCATAAGACAGATAGCATTTGAAACTTTAAAAAAATGTTTGTTCCATGTGTCTGTATTTTTCTCCCTCACAAAAATGGGTGGAGATGACATTTTAACAATTAAAGGCTTAACTGTTAAATCTTTCAAATTCTCCTTTGTGTGTCCTGAAAGTCCTCTCCTGTAGATACCACTTAAAAAAATACTGCCTTAGTAAGTGCCCTAATCATTTCATCCTTGTCCCACTGGTCGTAATTGTGTGTTTAAGTGACCACCTTTCCCACTAGACTCAAGAAGGATCTGGGTCTGGGTCCTGCAGAACGCGGGACTCCCAGTGGATGACACATTACAAGTGAAGACGCACGTTCCTTTGGTGTCTTTCCCATCAGGCTGACCACAAGCCCATCGGCTGTGCCGGGATGATATCTAGCAACCTTACACGTAGTCATTTTGCAGCCTCCATATTTCTCCGTTGCAAAATGGGAATAATTCGTACCTGTCTCCAAGTGCTGTAGGGAGGAGCCAGGCGATGAGTGTGAAAGTATCGCAGCAGAGATTAGTTAATTCACTCATCATTTAATGGACAATTAGGCTAATAGACCCGCTATTGCAGGGTCACACGTGTTTCTCCGGCAGGTCGTCGCCTTTCGGACGTGTGCTTGAGGACGGGACCTCGCCTCTGGGCTGGTCTCCCGCGGAACGCAGGGTGGTGGCCTTATTAAAAATGGCGCAGGAGGCTTCGGAGGCGAGTGCGGCGGCGCGGACTCAGCGTGCCCTCTGACCTGTTGGCAGCGGGCGGGGAGGGGTGCCGGGTGCCGCCATATTGGCTGTTGTCCTGTGAGGGGAGCGGTGGCGGCGGCAGCGGCGGCGGCGGCGGCGGCGGCGGCGGCGCGAGGGGAGCCAGCGAGCAGGGGAGCGGCGCGAGAGGCAGCATGACGCGGAGGCGGAGCAGGCCGAGCGGCGGCGCGGGCCGGCGGGAGCGGGCGCGGGCCGCGGGGCTGCAGAAGCCCCAGGCGCCCGAGCCGCAGCCGCCGCCAAGCCTGGAAGCGGGAGCGGGTGCGGGGCCCCCGGAGGCGCCTGCGGAGCCGGATCGCGACAGCCCCAGGGAGGAGGACGAGCCCAAACTGGCTCCAGGCCCTCAGGTAGGAACGAGCAAGACGACTCCGACTGCTCGGCTGCTCTCACCTCCCCGGAGCGGGAGCGGGAGCGGGGCGGGAGCGGGCATGGGTATGCTGTGCGGCTGGGGCCAGATCCCAAGTCCGGAGCAGCTTTCCAGCCCCGTGCCGGGAGTGGAGGCTGGACCCCTCTCCAAAGCCAGAGCTCAGCCAGCCCTCTTGCGACCCTTCTAAAGCTATCCGCTCAGCCCCTACTCCGGAGCTAAATGCTCTGGCCATTCGGGTCTCTGCGACTGGCTCAGGTCCTGAGACCACAGCTTGGTCCCTGCCCTCCACTCCCCTTTGGACCCACCTGATTCCCCCGGCCCCTAAAAGATCATTTCTGGGCACTGGAACCAGCCAGGCTGCAGCCTCTGCGCCCCTCCCCCCGGCCCCCAGCACTGTCTGAAGCCACTACCCTCAACAGCTGTACCTCTGCATCTGCTTTCTGGGACCTCCCTCCCTTCCCCACCCAGCAGACCAGTTGGAGCAAACAGGCAGGCTGCCCCAAAGACTGTTGGAACAACTCCACTGAGGAGGAAACCCTTGTTCTCCTCCCTACCTCCTGTCCCATGAGGCGTCCCCCACTCCGCCCCCGACCCCCGCGATCCCCCTAGTTTGGTGAATCCTGTGAGAGTAGGAGTATACGGGAGGATTCTTGAAAGCTTCCAGCTTGCCACCTGGAAGGTCACTTTCTTTTGAGCAAGAGAGAACAGGAGAGGTGGAGGGTGGCGTGGGCCACAGTTGCTCAGGGAGGGTTGTGGCACCCGGGGCTGGGTGGCTTGCCCTAAGCTTGCTCTGACAAAAGAGTTTTGAGTTGGTTTTTTGGCTGAGCCTGCCGAGGAAGGCAGGCCCCTGCAGGAGTCTTGGAGGGTCGGATGCAGCGCCCGGATGAGGATGAGGCGTGGCGGAAGATGCGTTTGGCTCTGCAGACACTGACTGCATCGGGCAGCAGGGGACTCTGGGAGGCTGGTGCAGCCTGAAGGCATGGCTCTTGACAGCCTTCTAGTAGAATCTCTGGAATTGTGCATGTGAGTGGGGATGCCATTTGGGGTACCATTCCTGGAAAGCTTTCCCTGACCTCCCCAGTTACACCAAGTGCCCCCTCTGTACCCACAACCCTCTTTGCTTCCCTCTGGTGGCACCACTCCTTCTGTGATGAAACTTGTTGATGTGTCTGCCCCAAGCACTGAACTGTAAACACAAGACTCAGGATGCCATTTTTGTGATCTTCCAGACCTATTCCAGGCTTTGCCTTTCCAGAATAGAACTAAGTAGGTGAATGAGAAAGAGAACGAGTCGCTCAGAACCTGTGCTTATTGTAACCCAGTTTTGATGCTGGTCTCCTTTGTTTTTCTAGTCACGGTGAGAAGATTTTTAATTAATGAAATTGTCACAACTTCTTGAACGCTATAAGTCCCCCATCCTCCTCCTTTGTAGTCTAGGCTGTGAGAAGTTTCAAATAAGACTAAGAAGAGGCTTCTACTCCTGCTGGGTCTAGCTTTCAGCCAAAGGTCACCCCCCCTTCTAACCTATTTTGACCACCCCCCACTATGAGTGTTGTTATCTAGAAGAGAGAGCCATGGAACTGTCTGTCTATTGTCCTCTTTGTTTCCCATCAGACATACAGTACTTTAGGCTACCCGCCACAGAGAGAGGCCACAAAGTTGGGATGGTGTCTTAACATCCAGTTTTATTGAAATACAACTCTCTCCAAAATTATGGCTTTCATTAATTCTTCTGATCCAGGTTTTTATAGATTCTTACCTACTCTATTGCTTGACCTAAGAATTCATTCCTTTATTCCTGCCAGGCGACTGAATGCCTTATTTCTAACCTTTTCACCTTTCATGTATTTCTCCTCAGCATCTGGCACTAATACTATGCGTAACCACTGATACAGTTCTTTGTCTGCTTTTTTATATAGGTTCTAGGATGCAAGAGCCTTGTCAGATCCCTGTTTCTAGTGATTAACAAATATTAGTAAAATACAAACTAGAGGTGTAACTACAATTATTGCGTTTTCAGATAGAGAAACAGAGACCCACAGCAATTAAATATTTACACACTCAAGGGAACTGAAACGCCAGCAAACTCTGATTTTGCCCCACTTTTTGCTACAGGTAGAGGTGAGATTAAAGAAACAGCCTTTTGTGCCCTGGTCAAAAGTACCTGGTGTCAGAGTAGAGGTTGGCCATTGCTTCTCTGTTTACTGTCATGCCTTTCTTAAGGGTCTTGGCTCCTAACTCCACTCACTCAGTTCTGTCTGTGTGTAGAGTGGATAAGGAAGGTGAAATTCAATGTTAATGTCGCCTGTTGAACCAAGTCCATGGTGACAAATGAGACCACTTCCAGTCCATAGACTTACTCTAAGGTCCCAGACTCAGACACTGTTTTATTTTTGTTTTTAATCTCAATGTAAGATGATATTCTGAAGCAAATGTGTGGCATGGTGTGGTGATTTGTGTCTGTGATTCTAGCACTTGGGAGATTGAGGTAGGATGGCTTTGCATCAAAGCCAGTTTGAGCTACACAGCAGGCTGCAGGCCAGCCTAGGCAACATCTCCTCCTTCAATAGCAGTAGGGAAAAGATTTTTCATACTTGCATTTGTTCTTCTTAAAACCCTAAAGTCTTGGTGATGCTGAATCCACGTCTCCAAGTAGTCATCTATGGTCTCTAAGCAATGTGCTTCCCTTAGGCAGCCTGTGCTCCAGCCTCTTGGTTCTTTCCATGCCTCTTTATTCATTTCCATAGCCTACACTTTTAGATGCAAGCCCTTAAGTTTATTGAGGATCCCAAAAGTTGTTCTAGCCCCTAAATCTGGCCTTTCACCCAAACTCTCCAACCCTCTTTTACTTCAAGATAAAAGCTTAAAACAGGTGCTGCCTTATTAGCAAAGGATGGTAGTAAGGTAGAGGCAGGTCAACTCAGAAAACCTAAAAGCAGTGCAAAGGAGGCTGTGAGAACTCATTTATTGACGTGGGTTGAACTCCCCACTTTTCCTCCTGCTCTGTGTCTCAGAGCTGGCTTCGCTCCCTGTTTGAGCCCCATCAATAGGAGAATGTGAAGAGTCTAGTATGCGGAGTCTCTCCTGGGTGGCAGGAGCAGTGTGGAGTGGCCACAGCCAGCCTTACCACCACTCTACCCACTGATTTCAGTCTCACACCATTCAGCTGTAACCTGTGTGTGCACTTAGCACCCAGGAGGCTCGCTAAGGAAGCTGGGGTAGGTGGCAATGAGCTCATCCTTTCCTTTCCCTCTTGTCTCTCTACAGCACCCCTGGGACAGTCCAGGTTAGTGTAAAGGGCCTCCAGAGACCTGGTTCTTCCACTGCTCAGAGCAAATCTGTTCTCTTGAGGAACTGGCCAGGGTGATCAGTCAGTATCTTTATTCGTTATGTTTAACTTACTCAAAAAGCTTCAAAATGACTCTGTAACCAGAGCCTTTGTTTGAGGTACACAGAAGGCCAAGGTGGTTCCTATCCTCAGAGACAACCCTGCTGATTCAGGCCTTCACCACTTTCATGGCCAGTGGGAGGAAATGATTTGAAGGGGCAACCCTGCCACATAGTTCTTTGTAAGCCAGAAAAGACTCTCAGTGCAAAACTGCCAGTGACCTTTGAAGATAAAGACTTGCCCACCCAGTTTAAAAAAAAATTAATTTCCTTAAACTGTCTCAGAGTTATTAGTTTAATATCTGATAATAATGGATGATTAAAGTCATAACATCTTCACTAGAGTTTTTAGAGCAAGGACCTTTTAATTAAGTCACATTAGGGTATGTGTTATGCATGATCTTTATTGCTCAATATGTGACTTTTGCATACCTTACAATGCCAGACTCACTGGTACTTTTTAGGCCAGCTATGGCACACATACTGTCATACCCAGTAGTCTTCTTGCCTAGCATTCATTTATTCTGCCAACACTAAGTGACCCCACAGTGCCAGGCTCTGGACTAGTTGCAGAATCAGAAGTGAATGAAACCTGGCTCCCGTCTTCAAGGAGCTTGTACTGTACGGCATATATGTATAGTAACTGCAGTAGTGCCAGAAGAAGCACGGTGTTGGCTGCCTTTGAATAAAGGTTCAAATCCTGCATCCTTTTAAGTGGCCTTTGGAAGTGTTTGGGCCTCTTGGTCTGTTCACTGCTTTATAAACTGACAGTAAATCCAGGCTTACTGAGTTAATACTAGGGACCAACAGTTCCTACCTGTCAAGCACTTAGCACAGTTGTAGCTATAATTGTAGGTGCTTGCTGCTTGGATGACCAAAACATGGTAACCCAGGGAAAGTTGAGACAGAGACGGTCTTCAGAGCCTCATCTTCATGGTGGAATATCTCCAGAAAGTAAGGCGAAGGAAGGAAGTGGCTACAGCGGTGGTTCTCAACTTTTCTAATGCTACAACCATTTGGTATGCTCCTTATGTTGAAGTCATCCCCAACCATAAAATTATTTTTGTTGCTACTTCATAACTATTACTACTAGTTATGAATCATAATGTAAATATCTGATATGTAAGATATTTGATATTCAAACCCTAGAAAGGGATTCTCCCCCACCAAAGGAGTTGCAACCCATGAGTTGAGAACCACTGGTCTGCAGGGAGGTGAGCACTGCCTGGACTCGTCTGGAGAGCAGGGAAAAGTCAGGCTGATGTTCCACTTCAAGTTGTTTGGACGTTGAGGATCAATGAAGTTAAGTAGGAAGGCAAACTGGATGTGGTAAAGCCTCTGTGATGCCGTGTGAGGAAGTAATTTTCTGGGAGAGGCAGCTGTGATTGCTCTCTCTAGTCCCTGTGTCCCTCACTCTAGCCTAACTAATGGCCAGATCCTTTTTCCTTTGTTCAGTTCCATCCCAGATCTACCCAACTAGGGCTAGAGCCCACCCAGGATCCATTTTTGGATGTTGTAGGATATTCTGAGTGTGGCTGGATCTGGGAGCTGCTAAATTGAGGAAGCCTAGCGTTGTCGGGGGGGGGGGCGTTGTTTTTTAAGGTGCTGGAGGCTTGAGAATATAGCTCAATGATAGAAAACTTGCCTAAGATTTAAGGCTTTGGGTTTGATTCCTCACGTCACTTTAAAAAACTAAAACAGGAGCTGGAGAGTTGGCTCAGGGGTTAAGAACACTTGGTGCTCTTCTAGAGGACCTGGGTTCAGTTCCTAGCGCCTACATGGTGGCTCACAACTGTTCGTTAACACCAGTTCCAAGGAATCCAACACCCTTTTTTGTCTTGCATGGACACTAGATATGAATGTGGTGCACTGACACACATGCAGGCAAAACTTTTATACACACAAAACAAACAAACCCTGCCTTCCTCTTCCCATTTCCTCAGTTGTTGACTTGTTAATAATATTCATCTGCTAGTCTTCTGTTGTATGTTAGTCTACTGTGTGCCTCTGCTGAATGATTGGAATATAGTGATTCTTGGAACACTATGTCCTTGGAAATCCCATGGTATTGTAGAGATAACAGGTTTAAACAATTAAGATATGTGAGATAGGTCCATGCAAGGTGATGTATGCCTGTAATTCCAGTATTTGAGGCAGAGGCAGGAGGATTTCTGTGAGTTTAAGACCAGCCAGGGCTATATAATAAGACCCTACTTTTTGGTTTGTTGGTTGGTTGGTTTAAGATAAGAGATCACCTCTATTTAGAGAAATGTGAAAGAGCATAGGGCAGTCCAAAATGAAGCCCCATTTATTCTGACAATGCACTTGGAGAATTTGACACCAGGGTTGAGTCTTTAGAAAAGAGCAGAGGCAGTGCATTATGTAATTGGAGAAGGGAGTATTTAATGGTCCTTCAAGGGCAGGTAAGAACTAAGGAAAGGCTAGCTTGTATACTAGGAAGGGTCTGAGTTTGCGCCTTTATACATCCTCATCGATCACATTAGATAACCATTAGCTGAGTAGCAAGAGGGACATGCTGCAGTTTCATAAACTGTTTCCCTTATCCTCTAGCCAAAGCTCTTGGCTCCCTTTTTGACCCCTCTCCCCCTTAGAATCAAAGAAGTAGGTATTTCTATTCTGAAAAGGGTCTGGGGAAGCTAAGGCAGGAAAACGGGCCAGAGGCACTGTAAACACTAAAGGTCTTTATCAGGAAACGAGGCCATGTTGTGTGACATGGGGGTTCAGAGATGCCTTGAAGGTCACTGTTTAGTCCTCTGTCCTGTGCTTCAAGTAATAAATTTGGTTTGGGCAAGTCTCACTTAGTAAGTTTCCCTATCATTTCTTCCAGGGCAGAAGAGGAAAGAAACTAACGGGTATTGAGCACCTACTGTGTGCCAGACCCAGGCCAGGTACTTTACATAATTTATTTCCTTCTGTCCTCACAACTCTGTGAAGTATGGTGTTATTCCCATTTCATAAATTGAGAAACCTGAGACTCAGAGAATTTGAGTTATGCTCCAAAATACAGAAAATGGCCGAACAACGATTTGAACTTAGAACCATGTCTCCAAAGTTCATGCTCTTTTCTGTGCAAAACCTGTCTTGGAGTTAATTAAGGGTAGTAAAACAGAGGTTGGCCCAAGGATTCGGTTAAGTGAGCAGCTCGGGCCTTCTCTTCGCTACTTGTTTTGAAGCAGATTGAGTGGATTGGCTAGGCTTGTGGGGTCATTAGGATAAGCAGCCTCACTGCTTTGTCCTCACTCAGCTTGGAACCCAAAGAAGGCTGTCTGCCTCTGGGAAGGGCCACACCTGAGGAAGAGAATTGCAGTAAAAGTCCCAAACCGCTGAGGGGTGGTCAGCTTCCAGAGCATTAACTGCAGTCTGATTTCTAGAATCCTGAGTCTTAGCTCTGGTTGCCTTCTTATCAGAGCCATGCCTTCAGCATAACATTTCAGGAGAGGGACTATTCTTGATGTTAAGTAGCTGGGCCAGTGAGCCAAAAGGGTGTTAAAATTGCATTACTTTAACGCCTGCTATGTGACAGGTAACATGCCATATGTGGTTTCTGAACATATGCAAATGATCAACAGCCAGTCCCTGCTCTAGAGAGCTCCATTCTTTCAGTGGACAGTGTGGCAGGTGCTTTCCTAGAATTACCTTAGCTTAGTACACAGAGTTTCCTTGACCTTTGACTAGGGTCTTACGGGAAGCTAGGATTTTACTAAGGGGTTTCCCAGCGTGTAGCATTGGTAGTTGACAGAAGAAATTTTAGCTGCTGTTGTCCACCTACTTTGCCTTGGTGTTGGGGAAGCTTTTGGAGTTTGGTATCTTGAGAGGAGAGTGCTCTCATGGGCTATTTCAGAATAGGATTTGGAACCTGTTGCAAGGCAGCTGGCTACATACAGCATGTGTCTTGGGAAATCTGGTGCAAACATGCATGAACTCTTGGGACTGGGAGGAGCCTTAGGAGACTGAGACTAGGCTAAATGTTGAAAGTCAGTCCAGTTCAGAGCAGATCTTGGCGCCTGTCTGGCGTGGTGGTCAGGGTTATTCTCTGACACTTGCCAAACTGTGGACAGAAAGGCCAATGTGAAAAATTGAGTTGTGCCTCCAAAGCTGTCCAGATACTCCACAAGCCATATAATTAGTAATAAGGATTATTGACTAGAACATAGTAGGTCCTAGGTTTGATCTCCAGGATTAGGAAAAAAAAAAAAGACTAATAATATTTAATAAGTTACCACATTAACATAAATTGTAACTTTTATTAAAAATAATTATTTGAGGGGTTGGGGATTTAGCTCAGAAGGTCCTGGGTTCGATCCTCAGCTCTGGCAAAACAAAACAAAACATTATTTGGGGGCCAGTGAGATGGCCCAGCAGGTAAAGGCATTTACTGCTAAGCCTGAGGACCTGAGTTCAATACCTGGGATCTACACGATGGAAGGAGAAGAAGCCTCATGGAAGTTTTCCTCTGATGCTTACACACATAATACAGTGTATGTGCCATTTAAAAATAATAGTTATATATATTTAATTTTATACATTGAATAGAAAAATGTTCTGTTTTCATTTTTGCAAGTTTTTTAATAAAGTAAAGCTGGGGAAGGCTTGCTATATAAGTGTGAGAATCAGGGTTTGTATCTTCAGCACTCAAATAAAAAGCTACTATGGTCATATATACCTGTAACCCCAACACAGAGCTGGAGGTGGGTATTTGTGAAGACAAGAATTGCTGAAGCTTCCTGGCCTGCCAGCCTGCCTAGCCAGAAATGACAAGCTTCAGGTTCAGTGAGAGACCTGAGCTTTGGAGACCAGGCTGGCCTCGAACTCACAGAGATCCGCCTGCCTCTGCCTCCCGAGTGCTGGGATTAAAGGCGTGTGACACCACTGCCCGGCAAGAATTTTTTATTTTTTTAAGATTTATTTATTAGGGTTGGGGATTTAGCTCAGTGGTAGAGTGCTTGCCTAGCAAGCTCAAGGCCCTGGGTTCGATCCTCAGCTCCACCAAAAAAAAAAAAAGATTTATTAATTATGTATACAGTGTGAGTTCAATATTGAAGACTTTTTATTCATTTTTTTATTAAAAATCTATTGTCTGAACCTAGCATGGTTGTGCATATCTTTAATTGAAGAGGCAGGCGGATCTCTGATTTTTGAGGCCAGCATGGTCTACATGGTGAGTCCTAGGGCAGCCAAAGCTGCATAGTGAGACCCTGTCTCCAAACAAAAGTTTAAAAAAAAAAAAAAATGGGGGGGGCACACCTTTAATCCCAGCACTTAGGAGGCAGAGGCAGGTGGATCTCTGTGAGCTCAAGGCCAGCCTGGTCTACAGAGTGAGTCCAGGGCAGCCAGGCTGTTACACAGAGAAATCTTGTCTCAAAAAACTGAAAAGAAAGACATGAATAAAATAAAATCTGTTGTGCATTTACATTTCAGATAGATCCTTTACCAGTGTATAATTCTGTGAAGTCATGCTTTAGTCATTTGGAAAATGAATTTCATTTATCATACAAAAAAATAACATTTGTTAATGACACTGATTTCCTCAGACAGGTATTGAAATACTCTAATGCTCATAGTAAGTGATACAAGCTTTCCCAAATTCTAAATTTTTGTTTGTTCTTTTGTTCTTGAGACAGATTCTCACTCTGTAGCTCAGGCTAGCCACAAACTCATGGTGATCCTCCTGCCTCAGCTTCCTGAAGTGCTGGGATTAGAGGTGTGAGCTACCATGCCTAACTTTCAAATTTGAATTTTTGCTCAAAAGCTTGAATTTTTATCACTGGTCACAAATACTTAGCTAGTTTTCTTGAAGTAATGGGCTTGTTTTGTTTATGTATTTATTTTTTGAGACAATGTCTGCTAATACTCATGTCTGAATAACAAAGACATTCTTTCAAGGTAAAACTGGTATTACATAACAAAAACAAAAAAATCTTCCCTTTGATGTGCTCATCCAGGAAATACTGGTTGTCTTCATGCTTCTTTGACCAGGCAGAAATAGCTGGCAGGTAAGGGAGCAGAGACAGTGCTTTCAGTGGCTGCAAATCCTAGCTTCCTCAGCGCTGCTGCTCCTCTGCTCTGGGGATGTCTCACTGTATAGCATAGGTGCCCTGTGAGCAGGTCCCCTGTGCAAAGATTCTGCTTTCACTTGAAGGTGAAACAGTCATCTTCAAGTCTTTTGACAAGATAGGAAATCAGCAGAACCACTAGAATTTTTCCTTCCTTGTGTTTTGCTAAAGACTAAACCTATACCCCAGAGACTCTGAAATTTAATCTAAGGTGAGTGAGAGCAATTAGTTGCTGCCCAGGGATTCTGGGTTTAAGAATTAATTCCATGAGCCTTTATGAAGAAAAAAAATACTGTGTATTTTCATTCACTTGATTACAATGTTTTTGTTCAGGAATAACAATAAAAGCTTTGAGAACAGCAAGTTGAAAGCCTAGGTTCACTGATTCAAGGCATAAGGTGCCATGTTTGCCAGAATTGGAAGACTAACAGGAGATTGCAGTGGGAAGGAACCCCCAAGTGAACCAAGAGCTTTTCTCTGTGGTAGCATTAATTAGAAGGACCTGTAGCATTTCTCTGTCTTGGGAGTCTTACCACCCTTAGCAATTAAAGCAGAGTTGTGGGGCCCCCGCAAGAGGGATTTGTCAGAGAAGATTTGTACTGCCAAGGTTAATAACCTTAGTCAGATTCCTGGACCCACATAGTAGAAAAAGAGTTTGCTCCTAAAAGTTGTTCTCCAACCTTCAGCCATGTACCATTGTGTGCATGTACATGCACACGCATGCACACAAGCACACACGCAGTGAATGTAATTTAAAATTTAAAGTTGAAGAGATGGCTTAGTGGTTAAGAGTATGTACTGTTCTTGCAGAGGACCTGAGTTTGATTCCCAGCACCCATTTTGGGGTGGCTCATAACTGCCTATAATTTATCTCCAATACCTCTGGCTTCTAAAAGCACTTGTAAACACATACACATAATTAAAAATAATAAAAATAAATATTTAAAACAATAAATAAAAATTAAAGCAGAGATGAAAATATCAGACAGGTGTGGTGGCACACATGTAGTCCTAGCACTCAGGAGGCTGAGGCAAGAAAACTGTGAATTCAATGGCAGCCTGGACTATATAATGAGACCCCCCTTTTTTCACCCCTTGGGGTTTTCTAGACAGGGTTTCTCTGTGTAGCTCTGGCTGTCTTGGGGCTTGCTCTATAGACCAGGCTGACCTTGAACTCAGAGATGTCTACCTCAGCCTCACAGTGCTGGGATTAAAAGTATGTGCCATGGGGCTGGAGAGATGGCTCAGCAGTTAAGAGCACTGGCTGCTCTTCCAGAGGACCTGAGTTCAATTCCCAGCACCCACATGGCAATTTACAACTGCCTGTAACTCTGCCTCCAGAGGATCCAACACCTTCATACAGACATACATGCAGGCAAAATACTAATGCATATAAAAAAAAATCATTTAAAAAAGGTATGCCACCACACCCGGCTTTTCTTTTTCTTCTTCTTTTTTTTTTTTTTTTTTTTTTGAGCTGAGGACCGAACACAGGGCCTTGTGCTTGCTAGGCAATCGCTCTACCACTGAGCTAAATCCCCAACCCGAGACCCTTTCTTAAAACAAGAAAAGAAACAGAAAATCTCCTCGCTCACCTCACAGCACATTGTATCCATAGAAAGATATCAGGGCCTGAGGGCTTTGAGGGTGGCCCTCCACATTGCATGGTCCTGAAAAGCATGACTTCAGTGTACTAAACTTAAGAGGACACTGTGGATAGCTGGTCCCTAGAGTAGACTTGTTAGGAACAAAATAGCCAAAGGGCCTGGTTTATAACGTGAGTGCCTACTGTCCTGATCCTGTTAGCTGAATGTGTTGTTGTTGTTGTTTCCTACTGTTACTTAGACCTTTGGGTGACTGCAATGCAGATGGTGTCCCTGCTTCAGTTAAAGCTTCATTAGCTTTCAATGTCTGCTTCTTCCTTGACCAGGAAAGACAGCCTGCCCTATAGAATAGCTTTCATCAATGGCTAGTTCATTTATTTTGTGGCTTAATTGACCTCTAGAAAGAGTCACATTATTTCCTTAGCTGGGAGCGTACTGTAATCCTTGAAGACTGCAGGCTCCTGTTTTTCCATGTTTGAAATTGGAACCATACAGGTAGAGGGGCAGGATGGAGAGATGAGGACTTGCTCTGTAGGAAGCTGCCTGCCAACTATTCTGTGAGGATACTTCACAAAGTCTGAGGAGTTAGCCTTGAGCCAGGCTCTGTTACACTGAGTGTCTACACCCAAAAAAAGGTGGACGTGGTGGCATAAGCTTTTAATCCCAGCATTTGGGAAGGCCAGGGGGATCTCTGAGTTTGAGGACAGCCAGGGCTACACAGAGAAACCCCGTCTCAAAGAGGGAGGGAAAAAAGACAAACAAGAAAGTAAATAGATGATAGCACAGTGCACTAGATGGGCACAGGGAAGAAAGGTGATTTTAGTCTAGAGGGTGTGGACTTGACGCTGGGGCCTTTAAGGAAGGCCTACTCAATTATTTGTTGGGAAATGGGGATAAAGGGTCTTAAGTAAAAGACTCCCTTTAGCAAAGGGAGAGGTAGGGAAGTGCAGAGTATTTGGGGGACTTAAGCATTTGATGTTTTGGGGTTAAGGGCAGAAGTTAAGATGTTTAACAGAAACCAGACTGGAGGTTTATGACTGTAATCCCAGGACTTAGAAGGCTGAAGCAGGAGGATTGCTACAAGGGTAGCCTTGGCTACAGTGTGAGACCCTGTCAGCCCCCAACCCAATCTCCTCCACCCCTCCAAAAAAAAAAAAAAGATATCTAACAAGTCATATTGCATTTATTGTGTATGACAAGTTCTCATTCGTCTACAATTCAGTGAGGATACATTGTTTCCTCGGTGCTGCCTTAGCACTGGTGGAGGCTCTCCATCACATTTCCTTCTCAAAACTGACCTACAAGTTAGGACTTCATCCCCTTTTAAATGAGCAGAGGGCTAAGTAGAACCTGCTAGTATCCTATAGCTTTTTTTTTTCCTTTTCTTTTCTTTTTTCTTTTTTCAACAAGGTTTCTCTGTGTAACACCCCTAGCTGTTCTGGAACTAGTTCTGTAGACCAGGCTAGCCTCAAACCCTCAGAGATCCCTCTGCCTCTGCCTCCCGAGTGCTGGAATTAAAGGCATGCGCCATCACTGCCTGGCATCATACAGCTCTAAGTGATGATAGCTCAGGATTAATACCAAAGCCAGAGTTTCCACTGCACCACAGCACTACCCACAATCACTTTGGCTCACATTTGTCACATACTCAAATGATAAGAATCTTGAAAGAGAAGATAGAAAACATTTTTATTAAATAAGAAGTCTCCCTCTAATGTGTTCAAATCCAGTCCTTTTTTTTTTTTTTTTTTTTTTTAAAGATTTGTTTGTTTATTATGTATACACATGCCAGAAGTCGGCACCAGATCCTATTACAGATGGTTGTGAACCACCATGTGGTTGCTGGGAATTGAACTCAGGATCTCTGGAAGACCAGCTAGTGTTCTTAACCTCTAAGCCACTCTCTAGCCCCAGAAAACATTTTTTAAAATGTGTGTGTATGGATGTTTTACCTGCATGTATGACTGTACCATGTACATGCCTGTGGAGAGCAGAGGGCAGAAGAGGGCATTGGGCACCCTAGAAATGGAGTTAAGAGATGGTTGTGAGCTTTCATGTGGGTGCTGGGAGTTAATCCCAAGTCCCCTGGAAGAGCAGCCATTATACCATCTCTCTATCCCTGAGAGATCTCTGAGAAGGCATTTTTTGTACTAAGGAACATACATTATGCATTTGAATTATTGTTTTAAAGCATTAATTAACCAGGCATTGATAACACATGTATTTAGTCTCAGCATTTGGGAGGCAGAGGCAGGTAGATCTCTGGGTTTGAGGACAGCCTGGTCTACAGAGTGAGTTCCTGGACAGCCAAGGCTACACAGAGAAACCCTGTTTTGAAACCCCACCCCACCCCAAAAATGTAAATGCACAGGTCTTGGTTTTGATCTCTAGCACTGAGATAGAAAAGATTGATTTAAAGAAGATTTATACTCTTTTCAAAATATTTTTCATGGCTAGACGTGCTGGCATGTGCCCATAATCCCAGCACTTAGGAGTAGATGTAGGAAGAAGAGGAATTCAAAACCATTCTTTGCTACATAATGAGTTCAAAGCCAGCCTGACCTTCATGAGACCCTGTCTCAAAAACCAAAACAAAGAAAACACCCAGCAACAACAACCCATGTAATGGTTTTAGGACTCTGGTGTCCAAGTGAAGCAGAAGCTATTACAAAGATCCTCATCCTGGTGTTGCCTGTGGTGCTCTTCACTATACCACTAGGAACAAAGTCCTATGTACTGGTTCCTACATACACACACCCCACACACACACCCCCACACACACACATACCTGCAGTTACCTTTGAGAAACGTACTAAGTACTGTTCTCAGAAAGTCCCTCTGGGCCTGTGAGATGGCTTAACAAGAGCTTGCTGCCAAGCTTGACAACCTGAGTTCAGCCTCCAGGCCCCACATGGTGGAAGGGGAGAGCATCTCCAGCAACTTGTTCTCTGACCTCTACATGGGTGCCCAAATGTGCACACACAAACACACAACAAATAAATACTTGCGTTAAAAAAAAAAAAAAAGCTCCTCCTTTGCCTTAATTTCTCAAACCATTCTCCTCCATCAATCAATCTTCCATGCCTGTGAAATGACAGATGAGTTCTGTCTCCATTAACATTAAGCAGCTGCCTTGCGCACTGAGTCAGCCCTTGGCGGGATGTTTGGCTGTGTCTCTTATCCATTCCACTTGTACTCTTTTCCACACTCCTTGTCCTTCCCCAGCTGTCTCATTATGCTCCTAGTGTCATTTTTGGTTCCTTTCTTTTTTGAGAAACCAGGGACCCACGTTAGTATGATGGCCACATGGCAGACTTAAGGATATTCTGACCCCCCAACTCATTGTGATGTCACATGAAACAACAGTGGCACCCTTACAAACACAGTACCTAGTGGAGGGTAAATCTGAAAGTTATGCAGAGTTGTGGAACAAACCACCCTGCAACCCAGTGCCTCTAAACACTACCACTTCCTGTTCCTACTGAATCTACTGCTTGGTGGGATATCGCTGCTGCTCTAAGCAGACTCATCTGATTTCACCTGGGCTCACTCACAGATCCATCAGCTGACTGACTAGTTAGGAACACTCTCATTTTCTTCAAGTCCCACAGATGGGGCAGGAGTGGCAGAGGCACAAGATCTTGGCAGGCTGCCCATGCAAGGATACCAGGAGAAGTGCATACACACTATTCAGATTGGTGCTGCCAGCATGTCTGCTAACATCATCCTGTTGGCCCGAAGGAAGTGATGGGGCCATGTGCAGTGTCAGTGGAAGGAGACTAGAGTTGGACAATAGAGGAAACCATTAACTGGGCTATAAATATAATTAGGTTCCCAGTTAAGACCCCAGAGTGAAAGGAAACTTTGGAACTTAAATGACTGGATCCGATCTGTTGTAAGGGGAAGAAACAGGCCAAGTAATGATCTGGGCCTGAGCTATGGCATGCAGCGTTCTGCACAACTCTGCAAGGTGGGTAGGAAGCAGAGCTCAGAGAAGTTAAATGACTTGCTCAAGGCCGTCAGCTGATTCATGCTGAGGCTGAGATGAGAGTGCTTGTCTGTCTGGCCCCAGAGTCTAGGTTTTTTTTCACCATCCTTACTCAAAAGAGCACCAGGGTCTGTCGTTCTAAACTCCTGCTGCAGTGCTAAAGGAATCAGTCATCTCTCCAGAAAACGCATATCCATTTTCCTTTCAGGTGAGGCCTCATCTGTAGCCTGCATAGAACTGTGGCCCTTCCTAGGCATTCCAGAGAGGGAGAAACCTCTTCTCTGTTCTTTGATGTTGAGGACAGCTGAGCATGAGTTTTGGAGTCAGATTCACTGGGATTCAACCGTTCACTAGCTCTGTAACCTTGGGCAACTCATTTAACTTCTTGAAATCTGTTTCTTCGTCTTAAAAAAATGGGAATAAGAACACCTTGTTTGCAGAGCTGTCACAAGGACTAAAGCTAAACTATGTTGATAAAGTGCCTATCCCAGTGCCTGGCACGTACTGAGTGGTGTTATGAATACTGCTAGCATCATTTCTAAGGACAGCCTCCCCTCCTGGGAACCCTGTGTCTGTGTGTTGGACAGGTTCCCCCCGCCTCCAGCCAGTCTGTGCAGACTTGCTGCCTGCTGTGTCACCGCGAGCGCAAAGGCTGGGAAGAAGGCCCTTCACAAAATGGACTGGTGTTGCAGGGTGAGAAGCTGCCCCCTGACTTCATGCCAAAGCTCGTCAAGAATCTCCTAGGCGAGATGCCTCTATGGGTCTGCCAGAGTTGCCGAAAGAGCATGGAGGAAGATGAGAGGCAGACAGGTCGAGAACATTCAGTGGCGGTAGGTAACAGCTGACAGGTGACCTCTGACTGCAGGACTGCTTCCTCCCTAAGGGAGTCAGGCTGTTTCCCCTGGCCTCAGGAAGCCCTTAGTATCTGCAAGTTGGGTTTAGATCTAAAGGAAGAAGACGACATGGGCCTGCTAGTGGACGTAGGTAGATCTTGATCCTGTCCTGTCACCTGACCCTGATGCCTTCAGCCTACGGCTGTTTGAAAGGCCACCACTATGACACAGATGAGTCAGAGGGTTTGAGATGTGCTTCAGTCAGAAGACAACAGTAATAGCTGGGAGCCGTGGAAGACTGCTGTCTGTGAGGCATGTCAGTCAGACTCCTCTTTCCCCTGGAGACTTGCATTTACCCAGAATCAGTTCAGTTTCAAGACTTCTCACTTGGGGCTCGAAATGTAGCTCGGTGGTAGAATGTTTGTCTTGTGTGTGCTGGGAAGAAAAATAAAGAGAAAGGAGCGTCAGGGAGATGACTTGATGGATAAAAGCTCCAAAGCACCTGCCGCACAAGCTTGAGGACCTGATGACACTCCTCAGAACCCACAGAAAGCCACATGTGATAGTACATATCTGTAATCCCCATGCTCCTGCAGTAAAGTGGGAGATGGAGACAGGACAGCCCCTGGAAGTTGGTGGGCCAGCTAGCATTGCTTACACAATGGCAAACCAACCAGGAGACTCTGTAGGAAACCATGTGGAAGGTGAGGACCTACATCCAAGGTTGCCTCCACTTGTACACTGTGGCACATGTGTACCTGTACTTACACATGCATGTATACATGTCACACACATGCACAGATATTCCTAATAAACAGAAGGAAGGGCTGGGTGTGGTGGCACTCACCTTTAGTCCCAATGCTTGGAAGGCAGAGCAGGCAGATTCCTGTAAGTTTAAAGCCAGTCTTCCTACAGAGTGAATTCCAAGACAGCCAGGGATACATAGAGAATTAGACTTTGTCTCAAAAACCCAAAGAAATAAAAGTAAAAAAATTAATGAAAGGCTGGGGCTAAAGAGATGGCTCACTGGTTAAGAGCACTAGCTGCCCTTTCAGAGCACTGGGGTTGGTTCTCAGTGCCTACATAACCTGCTGTACTTCCAGTCCTAGGGATCAGTTGCCTTCTTCTGGCCTCTGTGTGCACATGGTGCACAGATACACATTCAGGCAAACACTCATATACATAAAGTCTCAAAAATTTTAAAAATAAATGGAAGGAAGGAGAAAGGGGATGGGGGAGCATGCGTGCTAAAGTGCACTTCTGATTCAAAGACTTCATCTTGTTGGCGGCTCTTCACACACACAAATGGCCCATGTTCATAGACAGGCTCTGCCCTAGGAGAAGCTCTCTGCCCACTATCCACCCAGCCACGGAACTGGGAACACCATAGTCCCTTCTAAGTACTTCATTGGCCCTTAATTATAGTTCAGCGTGACTTGTGCTTATTGGCTTCAGTCATAATGTTACTAAGGGCCTGAAGGACAGGGCAGCTCCACTGTTTGACCATGAGCCTTTTTCTTTCTCCTTTCCAGATCTCCTTGTCACACACATCCTGCAAATCCCAGTCTTGTGGGGGTGACTCTCATTCATCCTCGTCCTCTTCTTCATCATCCTCATCTTCCTCCTCCTCTTCCTGCCATGGGAACTCAGGGGACTGGGATCCCAGCTCGTTCCTGTCAGCACATAAGCTCTCAGGCCTCTGGAATTCCCCACACTCCAGCGGGGCTGTGCCAGGCGGCTCGCTTGGGAGTCCTCCTGCCATCCCTGGTGAGTCTTTAAGCTTCTGGAAAGTACTGGGCCCCCTTCTAGGTAGATAGCTCTTTGCCTTTCTACTTTGGCCCAGTCAGTGAGAAACTTGGTTATTAAAATAAGTAAATATAGACCTGTTCTGATGGCAGCGGAGACAACCTAGACTTTGTCTATCTCTGGAAGACCTTCTGCAAGACTCTGAGGTTATAAAATACTGCCCACAGAGTGCCCTCATTGTTGTCATTAGCTTAACGTTGGGTCCAGGAGAGGTCCTCATACTGTCTGAGAAACGAGGGGCCTGGGAAAACCCACAGGGAAGTGAGACTTAGATCATGTACACCTGCTATCTACACCATTAACAACCTGAGCCACCTCTGCTTCCTTGGCCTCACTGGATTTTGTCTGTCTACCTTAGGGATAGCTGTACAGCACTGTACTTAACCACAGGAGACTAGCAGGTGGCAGGCAGGCCACAGGACTCTTCCTTAAACTCAATACTAATGCTCAGAGACCCAGAGGGGAAAGCCTTTGGATTGTTACTGTCATAATTCTAAATGGAGGATGAAGTTCTTCAAAATGGTACTGTTCTAAAATTATGTGAATTGAATGCATAGCTCCAGTTACCTTGGTCCATGCTGAAGAGAGTCATCAGAGATCTGTCACCTCCCGGGAGTCAGGCATACCTTGGCTTCTCTGGTCCATGTGGCCCAGAGGCAGATCCCAAGGTTGCTATAGCTTCCTTTCTCAGGCCTAAGGAATGCTCAAGAATAAGTAGCTCCTAGAGGGTCCCAGAGAAACAGCAGAGATATCGTCTGTTCATACCTGGCCACAGCCTCTTCAGGCTTGGGATACTCAAACCTGTCCAGCAGACCTGCTATCAGTATCCTCTTCAGGGGCCTTGTGCTGAGTGGCTATGCCCTCTGGCCGCATTAAACAGGATGATGTGGCAGTGAGGCTGGGGACTTTCCTTCCCAGGTCTGACCCCTTTTTCTCCCCTCCACCTACAGGTGAGGCTTTCCCTGTCTTGGAGCACCACCAGCACTCAGACCTCACTGCTCCCCCTAACAGCCCCACCGGCCACCCCCCACATCCAGCATCTCTGATTCCTTCTCACCCTGGCTCCTTCAGCTCACCGTCCCACCCACACTTGCTGCCCACCACCCCGGCAGCACCTTTCCCTGCCCAGGCTTCAGAGTGCCCTGTGGCTGCTGCCACTGCCACCCACCCTCCAGGGCCTTGTCAGAGCCCCCATCTGCCCTCCACCAGCATGCCACTCCTGAAGATGCCTCCACCATTCTCTGGGTGCAGCCACCCCTGCAGCGGGCACTGCGGTGGGCACTGCGGTGGGCCTCTCCTCCCACCACCGAGCTCTCAGCCACTCCCTAGCACTCACAGGTAAGTGAGTGGCGTGAAAGGCACCACACTCCCTGCTCACTGGAGCCTAAGAGTTATGGAAAACTTGCCAAGAACACTTTTAGGATGGAAATCAAAGTGTAGATTGGGCTGGAAGTGTAGCTCAATGCTAGAGCACAGTCTTAGCGTGCATGAGGTCCTGTGTTCACACTCAGCATCAAAATAAATACATTCTAAATTAAGGGCTTTTTCATTATAATTTTTTTAAGCTTAGAACAATTCATATGTAAAAAAGAAAAAGGTCTTTACAACATAAAGAGAAACTTCTAGAACTGTGGCCTATTTTCTTGAAGATACTTCCATATATAAATGACATAATTTGGTCTATATTTGATAAATATTATTTTATGTAGCATTTTAAAATATTCTTCATTTTGAGACAGGTTCTTGCTATGTAGCCCAGGCTAACCTGTGACTTGTGATTCTCCTGCTTTAGCCTTCTGTTACTGGGATTATAATTGTTTCTTACCATCTCTGGCCTGCATAGCAACACTTTTTAAATATCAATGATCGTTTCCCTAATTAAAACTCCTTTTAAAACTTAAGTAGCCATGTTATTGTTTTATTTTGTTTTAGTTTTTCAAGACAGTCTCTCTACTCCTAGCTGTCCTGAAATTGTTCTGTAGACCAGGCTAGACTCAAACTCAGAGATCCACCCATCTCTGCCTCCTGAATGCTGGGATTAAAGGTGTGCGCCACCATGCCTGGCTTATTTCCAAACTTTTCCTCCTGAGACAGGGTTTCTCTGTGCAGTCTTGGCTGTCCTGGAACTCACTCTGTAGACGAGGCTGGCCTCAAACTCACAGAGATCTTCCTGCCTCTGCTCCTGAGTGCAGGGATTAGAGGTATGCACCACCACAGCCTGGCTTTCATTTCCAAATTTTTAACCAAGAAAAATACTGTTGTGATAAGCGTCCTGAGTCTGTGTTTGACTAGATCTGGGCCCTTTAGAGCCCCAAAGGAAGCACTGGTTCTGTTGGCTTTATCTGAACGTGGTGTTTTCTAGGTTGACCCTGGCTGTTTGTCTGTCTGCCACAGTCTGAGACCTCACTACCCTACAGCCACCACTCTTGTCAGCTCACATGTCTTTCACACGGTGCTCATGATGTCAGTACAGACTTGGATCTTGCAGTTTCCACGCAGTAATACTGTGCTCCTGTGCTTTGTTCTTAATGTTCAGTATTTGGGGCTGGAGAATATTAACTATAGTTCATGCTGCTGGTCTCCAGTTGCAGAACATTTAGGTAATTCCATCATGTTAACATTATAACCAACATGTAAAGATGTCCTGGCCTAAAGCTTTTTCCTCTCTCAGACTTTTTCATCACTGTTTCGTGGGAGACGTCTTAACACACATTGGCAAACTGCTTTCTCCCGTGCACAGTGCTGCGGGCCAGCCTCAACTCTGTAGAAAGACCTCCTGTGACGTGTGAGTGGAGGGCAGCAAGAGCAGAGAGCACCCAAGTGCGGACGAGTGCTGGGGTTCCCTCTGGTAGATGCAGAAGGCCCTGAGACTAGGTGGGGAACTGCTTTGTTACGGTTCTCTGAATCCATGTAACCACCAATAAAGAGTAGTGGTCTATATGTGTCTTCAGAAACACTGAATATTTTAATTTTCCTAAAAGGAATTTTGCTTAATGTAATAGAAGAAATGTGAGCTTGGAATAAACTATAGTCACCATTGATACCAACTTCTGCCTTTTCTAAACCCTTCCATGTGTTTGCTGACCTTTTCCAACAACAGACATGGGCTACACTGGCCTGTCCTAGACTGTCACCTTACTCTATTTCCTCTGAAACACGGGTCCAGCTTCTGCAGTATTCCAGCTGTTGCTGACCCATCATAGGGCTCTGGTTCTTCCCAGGTCTGATTCTGGGACCTCTCAGCCTGTTTCATCTTTACCTTAGGAAGAAAATGTATATAATATGTTGTCCCAACTTATTGCCAGAGTCTGGAGGCAGAAAGTAAGTGGAGAAAGCATGACCTCTGTACACAGGGAAACACAGGTTTGTTGGACTGTGCCCTGAGCCTCAGTCTCTACAACTGTTAAAAGGGGATAGTGGTGCTGATTTTTTTAGGACTTCAAGGATGGCTGGATAACATGCTGAGGCCGTTTCTGGGTCCAGGCAGTAGCTCTGGGTAGTTTATAGCTCCCAGGGGACAAATCTGCTTTTTCTCATCACAGACCTCTTGATTAAGGAAGCACTACCTGCTGATACAGATGCCAGACAGATGTGTTGTGAGGACCCTGGGAAAGTAGAAAGTTTTCCTTGATCATTTGGGGCTGTACCAGAGGAGCCATCAACCCACAAGTCAGTTCAGATTCCTGCTTGCCAAGCACTTGCTGTGTAAAGTTGCCGTGCTGTGTAATGGGACTCCTTCGGAATTAAGTACATACTATCTATTCACCTAGTTTAAAGGAAATGGTGAACATTCCATTATCGCAAGGCTTGATAAACAGCAAGCTAGAGAGATACCCACACAGTGCCCTCAAAGAAGTATATGCATGAAACTTCCACCGTCAGTCTTTGCATTTGTGATGGCCTGTGAGGCAGTGGAGACGCTTATCAGGCTCTGCTCTTTACAAGAGGCACTGGTGTGGCAGGTGAAAGGCAGTTGGAATGGTGACTGGGGATTGGGACACTTTTCTAGGCTCCTGCTATATTCTGTGCCTGCACCACTTACTCTCACCTCTGGGCCCTTCTCCGTTGCAGCAGGGACCCTGGGTGCAAAGGGCACAGATTTGCACACAGTGGCCTGGCCTGTGAGGCAGATGAGGGTCTGGGCGAGGAAGAGGATAGCAGCTCTGAGCGCAGCTCTTGTACCTCGTCCTCCACCCACCCACGCGATGGGAAGTTCTGTGACTGCTGCTACTGTGAGTTCTTCGGCCACAATGCGGTGAGTGAGCCTGCCTGGGCAGAGAGGGCTGGGCAGCCAGGGGGCAGAGGAGAGACCCCTTGCTCAGGGCAGTGATTGCCACACTGGGACTGAGTGTCCTTGCACCTACATCTGTTTGCTTCAACCTCGAGGCACATTTGTGAGATTGGGTTTTCTTAACATTGTGTTGGCTGTGTTCTGGTGGTTTCCTTAAGATTGACTTTTTTCCTTTAGGCAAAAGGAAAGGAAGTAGCAGAGAGGAAGCTATGTATGATTCTGATGAGTATATATACGTGTGTAATCCCAAGAGAAGTGAATGCTTGTGCATGATGAAGGCAGGGTGGGAGCAAAAAGTTCCCCAAGTGTGGCAGCCAGCCGAGGTACAGGCCATGAGCACAGATGGCACCAAGAAGGAGGCTCAGATCAGGGTACATGCTGTCTCTAGACAGGGGAGCGATTCAGAAGTCTCGGAAGGAGAGAAGGAAAAGGCTGCTGGCTAGGGCAGAGCAGTTGAGGATAGGAGATGTGGAAATAATTCAAAATTACTAGTCACCTTTGAGCTAGGCATTGTTATCTTCATTTTAGAGGTGACAAAATTGAGGTTCACAAAGACTCAGTGGCTCACCCAAGGTCATACAGCTTCCAAGTGATGAAGCCTGGGCTCAAATCTGCTTCCCTGGCTCCCCAGTCCTTGGCCACCGAGCCGTCTTCACACCTACCACTGCTTCAGCTCAGAGCCTACTGAGGAGGAAGTCATTTGGCCTTGGTGGCTGATGCTAGAGAGAGTAATCGTCTGGCTTCTCACCACACACTTGGTGCCAGTGGGTGGGAGTGCTATGGCCCCCCCAGGCCTAGGGTGTAATGTCAGCACCTCCCCTCCCCCAGCCACCCGCTGCCCCGACGAGTCGGAATTATACTGAGATCCGGGAGAAGCTCCGCTCGAGGCTGACCAGGCGGAAAGAGGAGCTGCCCATGAAGGGGGGCACCCTGGGCGGGATCCCTGGGGAGCCAGCGGTGGACCACCGAGATGTGGATGAGCTGCTGCAATTCATCAACAGCACGGAGCCCAAAGTCCCCAACAGCGCCAGGGCCGCCAAGCGGGCCCGGCACAAGCTGAAAAAGAAGGTGGGTGTGGGGGGAGCTCAACTCCACTGCTTCTCCTCCCTGAGGAATCCCTCACCCCAAGCCCTAAGACCTCTGGGGCATGATTGGTGCTGGCTGCCGAAAATCGTTGGTATGGCTCAACTGCTGTGGGAAGGTCTGGATGCATCTGGGAGGCATCAGGGTCAGGGAAAACCTGGGGGCAAGTATTTGGAGAAGGAAATGTCTTAGGTGCAAGCTGCTTGCTCAAGTCCTCCAAGCTGAGGACTTGCTAGAGTTGGTCATTTATTCATTCAGCAAGTATTTCCACAGATACTGGGAGCCAAAATGTAACAGTTAAGTTCCCACTGGAGAGAAGCTTAGTCCAGTGAGCAGACCGACACAAAACTGGACAAGCACGTTAGGGTGTCAGAAGTACCAGAGAGAGGAAAGTGCCCATTTTTGCCCAGAAGTAGCTTTACAAGAGGTTGAGTCCTGGGGAGTAAGGACAGATTCATCAGGAGGTCCTTTCTCCTGGCGGCAGGCACAGCACATCTCACAGGCAGTGTGGTAAAGCCAAAGCTGAAAGTGGCAGGGAAGTGGGGCAGGTAGTGGAAGTAGAAGACAGTCTCAGAGGCCCTGCTGAAGATCAGCTTTGACTTTAGCCTCCCGCTGAGAGCGTGTCAGCGGATGGTTGACATCAGATAATGCACTTGTCAAGGCTGTGTTTTGATTGCAGTGTGGTGGTACAGAAGACATGGGAAGATGAGGGCAAGAAAACTTTGAGGTTGATACCCCAGGCAGGGGAGTGTGAGACCAAGGGGAGGTGACTGAGAGTGGGACTGAAGAGATTCAAGGGCAGCAGAAGTGACAGACGGGCTTGTATTCTGATGACAGTATGACGACACAGTCGGGTGTCTCCCAGGATGCTGATGGTGCTTGTGCCGGAGCCAACGTGGCAGTTTGAGAAGGAAGACTTAATGCAGTTGGGCTCATTGACTCAAGTTCCCATGAGACAGGCAAGTGCAAGTGCAGGTGTGAGACTAGAGCTGTCAGGGCAGAGATGTAAGCCATGGGAATGAACCAGTCCTCAGTGCTGAGGACTAAACCCAAGGAGCTGTTCCTGGACAGCCCTGCTGCTAGATGAGCCAGGCTTGATGGCTTACCACCTGCGGCTTCATTACTTCGCCTGCCTACCCCCAGCAGCGTCTTGCACAGTGCCATATGCAGGAGCCATCATCTGAAGTGATTTGGTTTGATAGCCAGCCAGTTCCATTTCTTGGGTGGTCAAACAATCCTAGAAGGCAGAAGTGATCCTCCATCTTCCCAGCCCAAGGACAACCAAGATCCTTCTGCAGTCTGAAGAAGTGAGCCGAAAGGTCCTAATGTTACCTTCTGAGAATGGTCAACCTTCCTTTGCTCCCACTCAAACTTGCTCTCCTGAGGTGTTCAGTAGGTTACAGTGGTCTCTGGCCTCTTCAAGCAGTCCCCAGAGGGCTTGCTCAGTAGTTCCCAGGTCTGGTGTGCTTTTTATAAACCCACAGACTTTTCCTGCATGACTGTCACTCCAGGTGAAACACTTCAGAAGTTTGCTCCTTTGCAGACACCCTCAGGGAAGTCTCCTGCTATACTTCCCCTTCACGTGCATATTTCTCTAGGCTGCCATTCATCACACCCTTCTGCTCTCCAGCTCACTATCTACTAGACCCAGACTTGTAGGCTAGGACAAACATATATAGGTGGTCTCGGTATTAGACCAGCCTCCCTTCTGAGGTCCAGCTTCCCTGGTAGGCATGTAGTGATGACTGTTTACTCTACCTTAGGAGATGGGTAAAGCAGGGTCTTCCTATTCCCTCACCCCACTTTCTTTTTCTTGCCTTTAGGCATAGTCCCTGATCCTTTGAAGCTGCACCCCTTCCTATGCTGTCTGAAACCTCAAAGCCAGTCTTCTCTGTCCTCTCTTTGTCTGCTTCCCAGGCCAGTCCAGCACTCGCTCACTTGAGTGAGTAAAGAATAAGTGAGCCGACATCATTCTCACTCCCTACTGGCTCTCTTCACTTCTTGCCTGTTGCCCTTCTGTCACACCTGCTCAAAAAAACCGCATCCCAACCTCTCCTTCTCTCGCCCTCTACACCCAGAGGATAGCATGTGACTGTGTGACACTCCGCTCGGTGCTTTCCCACTTGCTCCCATGTTGCCTGGCTGCCCTGCCCCCATCCTTTTACCCCTTGTCATGCCCATCCACCTGGCCTTTTGTCAGACCTCTGATTCTCCAGCCTCGAGGCTCTCAACTTTAGCAAGTAACTTCACTTCTGTTTTCATCAAGGAAAAAGCCATTAGACACACCTCATCTAAAGGGAGAGCTGTCCTTCTCCCACCCTAGCCTCTAGAGTCCTTTTTTGCTTCCCCAGCTTAGGCTGCCTGCTCTATTTTCAAAGCCTTTGATTGGTAAACATTGTCTGAGGCTCAAACCCATACTCAAGCGAAGAGATCTGCAGTCTTTCCTCTGGCCTAGCTCCCATCACATGTCTTTGTGCCCTCTGTTGAATTTCAAAGCAGACAGTTCCTGGAAGCTGGAGCCTTTTTTTTTTTTTTTGTAATTTTGACAGCCTTACATCCATGTCCATTGTTCTCACTTCCCACTCATCACCTCACCAAAGACTGCTGTACACACCAGGCACCAGTTTACTGCCAAATCCAAGTTATGCCTTGGTTATGTGCCTGTCAGAGTTGTCCATTAAGTGACCTTTGACATTTTGTTTGTGCGCCCCTTTAAACCTTGTCTTTAGCTCCTTGGCTTTCAGGCAAGCAGGGCCTAGGAAAGGGCAGTGGGGTCACCATCTTCTCCATATTTCTCACCTGCCTCTCTGACCTCTTCCTCCTTTTTGAGTTCTTGTCCCTCTCCTAGACTTTGTAGAGCATGTCTCTGGAAAGAAAAGCCATCTAGGTAGTATTTTACCCTGTACTTGACATTGGTATCTCTGCTAACTATTGGTCCTCTGCTAACTATTGGTCCTCTTTGGGGACATCCTAGAGGTACCTCACGTTCAGTATATTATGGAAGAGGCCTGTCTTCTCTTCTCTATTACCTGTTTGGTAAAGGGGACCACTTCACTCTGTTGCTTGACCTTAGCCCTGGGCACTGTCGTGGGAAAGTGCACTGTGACTGAAAGCAGTGAGCCTTGGAATGGACTTCAGTTTGAAGCTCAGCTTGATCACACTTGCTGTATGACCTCGGGCAAATCACTTAATCTCTCAGCCTCAATTTTTCCATCTATAAAATGAGAATAACAGGAACCCAAGCCATAGATTGTTGTGAGGATGAAGTGAGATGATGCATGGAGTGTTGAGCAGAATGCCTGGCACATGACTGCTCAGTTCATGGGGGCCACTGTAGCAGCTGTAGTGGTTGGTAATGTTTTCTGGACATGTGTCATTTTACCTTCTTGCCTAACCCCACAAATCCCTATCCATGATAACCCCATACCCCCAACTCAAACTTACCCACTTTTCTCCACCAACAACATCTGGTTTTCAAGCCTTTAGTTGGTAAGCACTGATTACTCAAGGCTCAAACCCAGACTTCTGCACAGCTGCAGAGCTCCTTAGGATCCAGCTGCTGCTTAGCACACTAGCTCCGTCTTTCAGCCTCTTACTTCTTAGCCTACCTTCCTGCCTCCTAAGATCTCTAGACACCACACCTCCCCTGGCAAAAGCAAAACGAAACTCGAGGCTCTAGCTGGACCTCTGCATAATTTTTGCTTGCTATTGATGTGATTTTTCATTTTCCCTTATTTTACACTTGTTCCTTCAACCTAGAATGTGCTTATCTCATTTTTTTTTTCCAGGATAATTCCACTCACCCTTCAGTGCCCCTCCAGGAACGCTCTCAGACAACCCAGGCTGGGTAAAAAGCACCTTGTACTTTGTGCCCTGTAGCATTTGACACTGTCACTGAATTAAGCAGTCCGTTTATCTCTCTCCTCCTTGGCTGACTGAAGCTGGGAAACAGAGACCATGTGTCTTGTGTCCAGCTTCACTCCCAAAACTTAGCCGCTGCCTCACAGTCAGTGAGCAATAAAAACTGGGACTTCTGAATCATCCCTGTGCCTTGTCCTGATTTTGCCACTTACCTGCCACCTAACGTTGAGCCAGTTTTGCATTCTTGCCAAAGTTGAAGTTCATCATCTGTGAAATGGGCATTATGCTGCAACAAGGGCAGTGGTGAGGATTAGGACATGACGTGCTACACAGAGCCAGGTTTGTGAGGAGCCGCTGTGCATTTCTGTGCTTTCTCCTTTCAATGCCAGTGTTGGTGACGGGGAGGTGCTGTCCAGACCAGTGCTTTCCAGGGTTTCTGGACACAGAGCAGATATTTCTGCGAATGAGGAAAACTTCCTGGTCCTAACAACCAGAAGCCAGGCGGTGCTGACTCAGGGATGCTGGGAGAGAGCACCCTACAGTCTCCAGTTCACCTGCAAACACTGCTCCAGGCCACATTGCTGCTCACCTGAGTGGGCAGAGTCCTGGCACATGGGATAGGAGACTTGGCACCAACCCATATAGCAGTCCTCAGAGCAACTTTTTCTCCCTAAATCACAAACTTGGAAATTAGGGATCAAAGAGAGGAAGTGATTTGTCCAAGGAATTCTAAGGAAGGCTGCGTTTAGGTATGTAGTCACTGTTCAGAAGAGACAGGAATACACACCTGCCCACTGTGTTTATGTTAATTCTGAGGTGATGGCAAGTCTTCTCTCCCCAGGTTCATTTTCCTGTCTCCCCCTCAGTTTGCAAATCAGCTGGAAATACGTGAGGTGGTGCTCTGCCAAATCCTTCCCATCTGACTCCTAGCTCTGTAAAAGCCTCATTAGCCTCTGGTACCTTGCATCTAGGCAGACAAATGTGGATAGCTCAGCCACACACTGATTTCCATTCTCCTGACTCAAGTTTGCCAAAGATGATTTACAGGACCCAACTTCTTGGGACCTCCTAGTCTTCACCTGGGCTCGGACTGCTTTTGCATCTTGTTGTGAGGGCTCTCTCACTGATCATGGTATGCTAGAGGACACTTTAGATGTGGGCTCGGATATATGGAGCTGGCTGAGCAGTGCGAGACCTTAAAAGATGTCCCTCTTCAGTAATACAGCATTAGGAAGGCACTTGGCATCTTATTTCAAGACTGCATAATAATAACAACACATTTTCCCTGCTACCTACAGAATTGAAGAGACTGCCTCTCCATAGCCATGCATCCCTACTTTGTTCTTTCTTTCTTTCTTTCTTTCTTTCTTTCTTTCTTTCTTTCTTTCTTTCTTTCTTTCTTTTTTTGGCTTTTTGAGACAGGGTTTCTCTGTAGCTTTGGTGCCTATCCTGGAACTCAACTCTGTAGCCCAGGCTGGCCTTGAACTCACAGAGATCTACCTGCCTCTGCTTCCCGAGTGCTGGGATTAAAGGCGTGCGCCACCGCCGCCCGGCTCCCACTTTGTTCTTTATTCCAGAATTATTGTCTCTACTTTGCAAATGGGTTGTCCACTGGTGCCTAACTGGAGAGTGGGTGAATTACTCAAGCTCATGTAACTCATGCCTAGGAAGCAAACCCTAGCGTTCTTAGACCCAGAACTGACACAGGCTCACGATGGATAAACTGTCAAAACCCTACCCTCGGGAACTTATTTGTACTTGTACCCCAAGACTTGATATTGTCTGGTTTCATTGCCCCCTCATTCCCGCAGGGTTGAGGACCATGTGGAGATCACGAGTCTCTGCCTTCAGCAAGTGAGTGGCAAAGCTAGGTCCCAGGCTGATGTGTCAGGTGTCATATTGTACTTGGTCCCTGGCAGACCTCTGCCTGAAACTACCTCTTCTATTGGCAGGAAAAAGAGAAGGCCCGGTTGGCAACAGAAGCTCTGAAGCAGGTGAATCGTGTTTCTGGAAGCCAGGAGCTAAGGCCTGCCAGGGAGAGGCTCCTAGACTGGCCTGACCAGGAGCTGGACCGAGTCAGTAGCTTCCTGAGCAGCCGCTTGCAAGAGATCAAGAGTACCGTCAAAGATTCCCTCTGTGCCAGTTTCAGCATGTGTGAGCTCAACATGGATAGCAGTGGCTTTCAGGAGGGGGCTGTGGAACCTCAGCCCCAGACTCGAACCCCTTCAGACCTCAACGGCTCCTCTGAGCAACAGCCTGATATCAATCTTGACCTGTCCCCTTTGACTTTGGGCTCCCTTCAGAGCCACATATTACAAGCCCCAAGTGAGTCAGTTGCACCATGGGCAGAAGGAAGAGACCCTCACCCACCATGGACAGAGGTGAGGGGCCCCCCTCCTGGTATTCCTGAGAATGGGCTTGTGAGAAGACTCAACACTGTGCCCAACCTGTCCCGGGTGATCTGGGTCAAGACGCCCAAGCCAGGTAACCCTAGCTCTGAGGAAAGTTCAAAGGAGGTCCCCAGTAAGAAACAGGAGCTGTCTGATCCTGTGGCCACAGGTGGGAAGCCAAGAAAGAGCAAGAGACAGGGAAGTCAATCGAAGAAGAGTGAGGCGGGTCCAGGCCCCTGGCCTCCAGCCAACCTAGAGGCTCCCAGTGCCAAGAGCCAGACATCTAGCCCTAAGCAGCCAGGCAAGGGCCCAGATCCTGCCAAAGTGGGTAACTGTGCAGAACCTGGAGAGGACAGCCGGGGGAGCCGGCCAGGACCAAGTTGGGCTGACAACTCCAAAATTGAGAAGAAGGGTAGTTCCTGGCAGAATTGGCCGGGTGAGGCCAAGGCTCGGACTCTGGAGCAGGAATCTGTGCAGATCCCAGGCCTAGCAAGGCCACAGAGCTTGTCCCAGGGCAAGGGCCGCAGCCGACGGAGCCGCAAACAAGAGAAGTCAGCCTCCTCCTTGGGTGAGTGCACCAGGAACCAAGTGGCAGAACCCCCACCCCAACCAAGCCACGGGGTGGAGGGCAGTCCCCGTGTATGGGCAGCACTGCTCCCAGCATGACCCCAGAGGCCTGGCCATGGGCACTGAGCCCTCCTGGCTGTGTCTTCCTAGACGATGTGTTCCTGCCCAAGGACATGGATGGGGTGGAGATGGATGAGACAGACCGAGAAGTGGAGTACTTCAAGAGGTAGGTGTGTACTGCCTGCTTTCTCCCTGAAGCCCCATGTTGTGTTTCAAGCCTGAGAAAGTCCGTGGGGGGTCCTCACCACCCTTCCAGGCCCCCTATGTAGCCTGAACCCATGGAGCCACTTGGCAAGACAGAGCATCTGAGGTGCAAGGCATAAGGAGAAGGAGCCATGTTGGGACAGAAAAACTAGGGCTTCTTCCAGCTTTATGCATTTGTATTTCTTACTCATTTTAGACAGGATTTCAGTGTAGCCCTGGCTGCCCTAGAACTAACTCATTATGTAAACTAGGCAGGCCTCAAACTCACAGAGATCCCCTTCTCTGATTCCCAAGTGCTTAGGTTTTTCTTTTCTAGTGGGTCAAGATCTAGGAACAGTCTAGACAGGGAGAGATTCAGAAATACACAGTCCACTGATTTGTATTGGTAGAGACATAAAGGCGTGCTGGTGGCCATCACACCAACCTGGAGGTAGTGGAGGAGGCCTTTCTGGGAAAGGTGGGTAAGACTGAGCTGAGCTCACCAGGTAAAGTGGTGACAGTGGGGCAGTGTTTATAGAAGTCTGAGGGTAAAAACTAGCCCAGTAGAGCAAGGGTAAGGCAGAGATGATGGACAGTTTGTGTCTCACAGCAGTTGTCTTGCATTGTCCCCTGGCCTTATGGGCAGTTCTCATGCCTGTCAAACACCTGAAAGCCACAATGCCTACTTAGAGCCAACTTGTTTCTTTCTTTTTTTTTTTTTTTTTTTAAAGAGTGTTGCTGTAGCCCAGGCCTCAAATTCACAGCAGTCCTGAGTGCTAGGATTACAGTGTACACCACCACTCTGGATTCCAGTTGGTTTCTTAGTGAATGAGACATGTTTTGTCTAGAGGCGGGGTCCAGTGAGGACAGGAGAGAACATCTTACTGTGTTTTACCCATATTTCCTAAACCCAATAGGTTCTGTTTGGATTCTGCAAAGCAAACTCGTCAGAAAGTTGCTGTGAACTGGACCAACTTCAGCCTCAAGAAAACCACTCCTAACACAGCTCAGTGAGGCAGTGAGGTAGAGACCTCACCTGGTACTTGCACCCCATTCTTCCCAATGCCCTGCCACTTTCTGTGCCCCTCTAAACCATTCTGTGTTCTGGGTCTGGGAGTAGGGCTTAGGGCTTGTTGTCCCTGCTTTCTTCATTTCTGTCGAAACCATCTGTCCAGGCGCAGTTGCTGATGATCTGCACCCTGTCCCTTCCTGTGTGTCTACTCACCCAAGGCCTCTGTTCTCCCATCACATCTCCCTGGTTAGGCCCTCCCTGAATCTTGCTGCTGCTTCTCCTGAAGGTCTGCCTCAACCTCCCTCCCAAAGCCTCCGGGCAGCAGTAGACTTCATGGAGCTGCACCATGCTTGGGCATTGGGCTTAAGTCCCATTTGCTTCCTCAGTGCAGACTATCTGAATGCCATCCACCTTAAGCAGTATAAGAGAGCAGCCCCCAGGGAACAGTGAGGGGCAAGTGAGCTAGAGTAAGACCTAGGTCATTGGTAAACATGGAAGTGTTAGTGAGGGTTCTTCCCCAGTAGGGCAAGTTCCCTGAGGAACTAGTAGATAAGCTGCCTTTTGGGAAGAAACTGGCCTACAAGCAGCTCTGGCCTCCCTCCAGCCACCTGCACAAATCCTTTTATCTGAACTGTTGACATATTAGATAATGTTCTGGGGCTGGGTGCCCAAAACTGGAGAAAGCCTCCAGGCTAGGAGCTTTACTGAAGAAGAGATAGGCAGCTTGTACATAGTATTGGGGCCCAAGGCTATTCAGTCCCATGTCTTCTTTTTTTAAGTGATTTATTTTTATGTGCATTGGTGTTTTGCCTTTGTGTATGTCAATGAGAGGGTGTTGGGTCCCAGTTACAGATAAGTTGCCATGTGGGTGCTGGGAATTGAACATGGTTCCTTTGGAAGAGCAGCCAATGCTCTTTACCTCTGAGCCATCTTTCCAGCTCCACAGTTCCATGTATTAACCTTGTGCTGTGTGCCCAGATCAGGTCTTTCTGTCTGACAGTTACTTAGCTGCCCTTAATAACAGTGGGAGGCTTGGACAGGTGGCCTCATCTCTATATGCATACTCTTGATGTCCTCATCTGTCTCTATGTTCCTTGGCTCTTTAAAAAAATTCCTCTCTGGGGTGAAGCAGTGAGCCTCCTGGACCCTGAACAACTCCCGGGGCAGTACAGAGGCCTGAAGCCAGGACAGTCTTCAGAGCTGAGGCCCCCTGTGTTGTGCACATGCTGCCTCCAAGTGAAGACTGTTTTCTTCAGAATCGCCTCAGGCTTCCTGTGCTTTGAGGAGTCTGATCCTCTGCCACACCAGGACAGTCACACCCCAAGAGCATCTTCTAAGGCTAAGGCATCCTCTTACCTTTTTTCACCACCACAAGAGCAAGGAATAGCAAAGACTCCAGGCATTTATCTGTTGCCCCTGTGGAAAGAAAAAGGATCACACCTCCTCCTATAAGCCCAATTTCACTGGTTTTCTGAGAAACCTAATCCAGCCATCTTCTGCCTTGGCTGATCTTTTCCAATATAGGAAGGCTACTACCCTCCTCCTCCACCCTCATGAGTGAGTGAGTGTCCTTGAGTCTCTTCTGACAGGATCAGAAGCCTACAGTGCTGGCAGGCTCAGGACCTAGTCCAGTTTGTTTCCTTGGAACCTGAATAGGAGTCTGAATACAGGACTGGCCTCTACCAGTATCTGTCAGTGAGAGAACCAGCAACCAAGCTCTCTCACTCAACCCTGACCTGGACAGATGTGCTGCAGGAATGGCCTCAGGTTTCTCAAGGATTGTCCCATATGTTGACAGATCCTCAGGACTGGGGCTCTGTCCCTCAACAATTTTAAGTTCCATTTTCCACTGGAAATTTTCAAATTTTCATTTGGGAAGTCTATTGCTTGTTTTCAGGCCAGCAAACAAAACCAAAACTTAATTACCACCTCCACAGGGACCCAGAGCCAGCAGGGCGCTGGGGAGAGACTGGTGCTGTGACCCACCCTCCAACCCGAGCCAGCAGGGCCAGCTGGGGCCAGGGTGGGAGTGGGGTGGGGACAGGGCTGATGCTCACTATAATTCTGCCATTTCTTTCAGCCTTGCCCAGGTCAACTTCTCCAGGTCACCTCAAGGCCCCAACTCAAGCTGCAGATGTAGTTTCTCCTCCATGTGCCCTTCCACTGTCTTGACACCCCCTGCTCCCACCACCCTGACCAACCAAAAGCTGAATGGATGCCATGCTGTGCTGGGGCCTTACAGGACCTCAGCAGAGCCGCTTCCTGGTGCTACACAGCCTCAACACTCAGAGCCCAGGGAATGGGCTGGCCTGTGAGCCAAGGGCTGATGGTACTGCTGGCCCAACACTGCTCTCTTTGTGTTTTGTTTTGTTTGTTCTGTTTTTTTAATTCTTTACTTTTGATACTGTGAATATCTTTCATGCAGAAAGATAAAGCAACATTTGGACACAGAGTTAGTGTGATGGTGATTTGCTGGTCTGAATGGGTAATGGGTGGGATATATGTAGTCAAACAGAGGATCTGTCCTGGTCACCATTATGGAGCAGTATAAACAATTGGTCATATTTTCACTTAATCCTTAGAGTCCTCCAAGCAATCCTAAATGGGACTGATAGCCCAATTTAAAGAAGAGGAAACTAAGGCAAGACAGGAAAGTGACTACTGAACAGTCTGGACGCCACTGTCCCAGCCCTTCCTTCTATTGGGAGGACCCAGGTACATGAGCCTGGAACATGGGCTGAGTAGTTCACCAGTGGCTGCCTCTCTGGACATTGGAGAAGCTGAGAACCCAGTACTGCTCAGTCTGTGAAGCAATTCCAATCTAGTGCTGAAGGCCTGGAGGATTCCTGGAGAGCCACTGATCTTTATTTCTTTTTACTAATTTTTATTTGTGTGTATGGATGTTTTGTCCACATATATGCCACGTGCATGCGCTGCCATGGAGGCCAGAGGAAGACATTGAATTTCCTGGGACTGGAGTTACAGATGATTGTGAGCTGCCATGTGGGTGCTGGGAATTGAACCTGGATCCACTGAAGAGTAGACAGTGCTTTTAACTGCTAAGCCATCTCTCCAGCCCCCAAGAGAATTCCTGATCTTTAGTCCGTATATTGGAAGGCAGAAGAAGCTAGGCTCTGATGTCGGCAGCGGCAGCAAAGCAGATGCATTCACAGTAAGGTGAAAACAGACAGCAAAAAGCTTGTCCCTTGGATCTCCTTCTGTCTGAGCTGCCCATTCTGGAGGAGGGTCTTCATCCCTCAGTAAATCCTTCCTGGAAATGCCTTTACAGAGCCACCCAGAGGTATATCTGGTAGTTGATTCCAATATTAACCTTTACACTTAGTTTTCCCCTTTTAAGATGGCCATGTGGATGCCGGCTGAAAATGGTGTTCCTACATCTGTATGAGAGCAGGTCTAGGAAAGGCCCTGAGGCCTTTGCATACCTTGCACCTATAGCCGTGGCCAATTGAGAACCCCTCACACCACACCTAACACAATTGAAGCAGTTAACAGCAAACTGAATGTTTATGAGTTAGGTCTGATTGCCTGGTGGGAATGAAACATGTACCCATAGACCTGAGAATAAAAGAAGTGATGAACATTTATAAAGTCAGGGAATCCACTTCCATCTTCCCAATTAGTAATTTAATAGGTTTGCTAAAAATACCTCACATATACTGTGTCCAAACTACCCTAGAGTAGTTATTTTCTGTTAAATGCAATTTTGTTTTGTTTTGTTTTTTGTTTTTTGAGATGGGGTCTATGTAGCCCCAGCTGTCCTGGAAGTTGCTATGTGGACAGAGCTGGCCTCAAACTCACAGAGAGATCCTCCTGCCACTGCCTCTGGAGAGGTGTAATTATGATGTATACTACCACACCATACCTAAATACCTTTTTTTTTTTCCCCAAGATTTATGTGTAGAGTGTTTTGCTTACACCATGAGCCTAGTGTCCAAGGTCAGAAAAGGGCATTGGATTCTGTGGAACTAGAGTTACAAATGTTTGTGAGACACCATGTAGGTGCTGGGAATCAAACCTGGGTCCTCTGCCAGAACAAATGTGTAGCAGGAATCTTAAAGAGTCTTATTAATAAAAACAAACTCAGGGCCAGGTATTGGGGTGAATGCTGGAAGATCAGAGAAGCAGAACAAGCCACAGCCACCTCACCTCTCCAGTTCCTCAGCTGATCCTGTTTCCTAGAAGCTTCTGAGTCCTCATACCAATGGCTCTCAGCTGAACTGCTGCTCAAAAGCCTGAATGCTTATCCAGCCAAAAGCTTAACCAGCCAAATGCTTCTAGTTTCTGGTCTTCACACCTTATATATCTTTCTCTTTCTGCCATCAATCCCTGGGATGAAAGGCGTGAATCACCATGCTTGGCTGTAGCCTTGAACAAATGGATTTCTGCCTCTGGAATGCTAGGATTAAAGGGGTGTGCTGGGCTGGAGAGACGGCTCGGAGGTTAAAAGTACTGACTGGTCTTTCAGAGGTCCTGAGTTCAATTCCCAGCAACTGCATGATGGCACACAACCATCTATAATGAGATCTGGTGCCTTCTTCTGGCCTGCAGGCATATATGCAGGCAGAACACTGTATACATAATAAATTTTTTAAAAAATCTTTAAAAAAAAAAAAAAAAAAAGCGTGTGCTACCACTGCCAATCCTCTGTGTTTAATATTGTGGCTGTTCTGTCTCTGACCCCAGATAAGTTTATTAGAGTGCACAATATTGGGGGACACAATACCACCACACAAATGCTCTTAACTCCTGAGCCATTGCTCCCTGCCTGAATGCTTACCTGAGCCTCTGTGGGTAGCACAGGGTCTAACAGTGTACTGTGTAGGCAGATGAGGACACAGATGGACACTTGCTCTCTTGCCCCAGGCCCCACCATAGGACTAGGTGTCCTCGGTTTCCTTCTAAAGGAAAGGAGCAGGATACAGACAGCAGGGGAAGCCTTTGTCTGTATTGGTTACCTGTGTTTCTCACATTTTGAAGCGCCATCTAAAATTCCAGTGGTGCCGTAAGTGAAGGCCTGGTCAAGTACCTACAAAGACTTAAGTGAAGGCCTGGTCAAAGACTTCTGTCTTTGGCATTTGGCACTAGCTCCAAGCACCAGTGAAGCTTGTGGCCTTAGTTCTAGCTTTCGCTCACATTCCCCTCTTCCTTGATGAATTCTGGGTGGGAGGGGGTCGTTTTGTTTTGTTTTCCTTAAGATAAGTTCTCACTATAGTTAAACAGATCTTCCTGCTCTGCCTTGCTAAGTGTTGGGATTAAAGGTGTGTGCTGCTGCATGCCAGTTGTGGTGGCCGGTAGGCGGAGGCAGGAGGATCACGAGTTCCAGGCCAGCTTGGGCTACAGAGAGATCCAGGACAGGCACCAAAACTACACAGAGAAACCCTGTCTCGAAAAAAGCAAAAAAGAAAAAGAAAAAAAAATGTGTGCCGCCATACTTGGCTTTGGTTCTTTTTTTTTTTTTTTTTTTTCTTTCAATTCCTGCTCATCCTTTGCATCCTACAAGAGAAGCCATTTGCTATGAATATCGTGAATATCGATTTGCCTTGCCCTTGTGATGATTCCATGCTAGGTCTTGTGGCATGCACCATCCCAACACTCCTGGGGTTGAGGCAGGAAGATCACCAGTTACTCAAAACAAGTAACTAGGTTCTGTCTTCACTGTGTCCTGTCCTCCACTCCCTCTTTGGCTGGGCAGTGTTGGCATACTTAATCTCAGCACTCAGGAGGCAGAGGCAGGCAGGTCTCTGAGTTCGAGGCCAGCCTGGTCTAAAGTGAGCTCCAGGACAGACGCCAAAGCTACACAGAGAAACGAAAAACAAAAAAACCCACCGTGACCATTACTTCTGACCCTTGGGGCAGAGTATTAGCTCCTGCAGATGAGGTGCGACTCCTGGCCTAGGCAACCCAGGGAAACCCTCTTGCAAGGCTGGGGCTCTTGGCCACCAGAGGGCGCAGCATTCCCCCCGAAGGTGCGGGGAAGAACGCCTTGCTCTTGGCTGTTACTCAACGGGTTCATCCTTTCGCCACACGACTTGAGTCTTTTGCGCATGCTTCAAGTCCTTCATTACCCACAAAGCTTTGCCAGACACTCAATAAATTCTGGCGCCCGCCCACAAAAAAAAACGCTGAAGAAAGTTTGTCCCAATACGCGATCCGGCGCTCACTCCGTTGCTAGGTGACGACTACAGTTTTCCCCCGTCTGATTGGAGCTCAGATGAGGCGTGGGGGTTTTTTTTGCCCTGGCATTGCGCATGTGCGCGACCAAAGATGGAGGAGTCGGAACCCGAGCGGAAGGTGGGAGTGAGGCTGGGTCCACGCGAGGGGGAGCGCGAAGAGGGAGGGGCCGCGGGCTGACTTGGGTCTCTGCAGCGGGCTCGCGCGGACGAGGCGGCCGCGGGAGGGAGCCGCTCCGAGGACGAGGATGAGGACGACGAGGACTACGTACCCTATGTGCCGTTGCGGCAGCGCCGGCAGCTACTGGTGAGGGGCGGCTTTCCAGGCGGCAACGGCGGCGTGTCCCCGGCCGTCAGCGGGAGGGGCGGTTTGGGGGAGCCGTGGTAGTACCCTGGGGCGTGGTTCTGAGGCAGAGGAGGGCTTCAGTGCACGCGACCCCCTTCCCGGAAAAAGCCGGGGTCCTGGCGCCGACCATCCCGCTGCTCTGCCCCCCACCTGCCGCGTCTTGGGCTTGACTCTGAGGGACACTGGTGGGACCTCAGCTCCAGAAGCTGCTGCAGCGAAGACGCAAGGGAGCTGCGGAGGAAGAGCAGCAGGACAGTGGCAGTGAGCCCCGAGGAGATGAGGACGACATCCCACTGGGCCCTCAGTCCAATGTCAGCCTCCTGGATCAGCACCAGCACCTCAAAGAGAAGGCTGAAGGTGGGCAGAGCAGAAAGGAGAGAGGCTGAGTCTGGGGCGCAGTGCTCCTCTCTCTCTGACATCTTTGACTTCCTTTGTCAGCGCGCAAGGAGTCGGCCAAGGAAAAGCAACTGAAGGAAGAAGAAAAGATTCTGGAGAGTGTAGCTGAAGGCCGAGGTATGATTATAGCTGGTGCAAAGAGGATGTGGACTGAGCCACCTCCTCCCAGCCTCAAGGAGATTGTCCCAAGGGGTCTGGCCTTCGGGAAGCAGGAACCCCATTGAGCTATGTCTGTCTCCTCAGCCTTGATGTCAGTGAAGGAAATGGCCAAAGGCATCACATATGATGATCCCATCAAAACCAGGTATGTCTTGCCAGTCAGTGTATGTGTGAAGACTGGCAGTGATACCCTGATGCCCAGCCATACAAACAGCCTGTGCTGACCTCTCCTGTGCGCTGCCTACCCATAGTTGGACACCCCCACGTTATGTCCTGAGCATGTCTGAAGAGCGTCATGACCGAGTTCGGAAGAAGTACCACATCCTGGTAGAAGGAGATGGTATCCCACCACCCATCAAGAGTTTCAAGGAAATGAAGTTTCCTGCCGGTACGCATGTGAGGAGAGGGGAGATACCCTGCTTTTATAACCATGCCTCTGTGAGATTGTGTCCCAGCCCCAGCTGAGCTCAGCAGTGGGGATGGAAGGTTTGAGATGGGATTTCCCTTTGTGGGTGGTGGTGGTGGTGGTGGTGGTTAGTTTTGGGGGGAAGTTCTTTTGAGACAGGATCTCACTCTGCAGCCCAGGCTGACCTCAGATTCAAAGCAGTCCTACTTTATCCCTACTGAATGCTAGTGCTAACATTGTAGGCATGACTTCCCATGCCCTGTTTGGAGGTGAGAAGGTGGGTAGGTTTGAAACCAGGTGTCATTATGGAGTCCTAGTTGTCCCAGAACGTGATACGGGCAGGCTTTCCTCAGACTCAGAGAATTACCTAGCTGTGCCTCCTAGCTTCAGGTTGCAGGTGTGTATACCAGTCCTGGCTAGAGAAAGGGTTTCTTTAAGCCTATTTTCAGATGCCTCAGCTGTACACATTCAGTCTTCTACTTAGGTAGTGAGAACGTTATGTTAGGCTTAGATAGATGTGGCCCCAGTAAGCCAGTGGGCATTGGACCCAGTGTTTCATGTCTTCAAGCCTGTTTCATGACTTGAAACTTACAGGGAAGAGCTAATTTTACAGGATCCAGGACTCTAATAAAACACCCATTATTTTTTACAGCCATCCTTCGGGGCCTAAAAAAAAAGGGCATCCTCCACCCAACACCTATTCAGATCCAGGGCATCCCCACCATGTGAGTATGGGCTGTGGGCATGGGGTCCTTGAGGGAAGGGAAGAGCAGAGAAGCAGTGCCCATTTGTCCACTGTCTTCTGCTGGGTCCAGTCCTGAAGCTCTTCCCTCCCAACAGTCTATCCGGTCGGGACATGATTGGCATTGCCTTCACGGGGTCAGGCAAGACACTGGTGTTCACACTGCCTGTTATCATGTTCTGCCTGGAACAGGAGAAGCGATTGCCTTTCTCCAAGCGTGAAGGGCCCTATGGACTCATCATCTGCCCCTCAGTAAGATAGGCTAGCCTGGGGGTCAGGATAAGGACTGGGGCTGACTTATGGTACCAGCCTTGTCTCTGTGCCTATAGCGAGAGCTGGCCCGGCAGACCCATGGCATCCTGGAGTATTACTGTCATCTGCTGCAGGAGGACAGCTCACCCCTACTGCGCTGTGCTCTCTGCATCGGGGGAATGTCAGTCAAAGAGCAGATGGAGACCATCCGACAGTATGTACAAACACCCCGTCCCACAGGCATTCTCAGAGTTCCCCGAGAAGCAAATGAACTCTTAGTTTACCTTCTGCATAATCCTCATAGAGCTCTAAGTCCATCCCTTGAGAGAGGACGGATCGGTGTGGCATGGAAGGATATGGCTGGGTATTGTGGGAATGTAGTAGATGGGATGTCCCATTCTCTGGGATGTAAGAAGTCAAGACTTTGCAGGTAAGGTGCCATTTGAATTTTGCAGCGGGGCAGTTCAGGCAGAAAGCTCACAGATTGAAACCTAGGGTGTCCAGAAAAATCAGAGCTATTCACTTTGATTAACCAAGGAGACTAAGGTACTGATGTGGGGCCAGACCCCAGTAGCACCTCTGTCCTTTCCAGTTAGAGCAATCCCCAGCCAACATCTCCAGCATTCTGGACCAGGCCCTGAGATCATAGTCATACTAGAACCCATCCCTGTGTCTGAAGTGTCCACAGGCTCCGGGAAGATGCAGGCACAGAGAAGATAAAGTCACCTTATCAGAAAAGGGAGCCCAGCAAGGCCAACAAAGGGATATAGGAACCAGGGCTATTTTGGGAGGCTCAGGACAGCCCTCTTGGGGAAGGTGTGTCAGGATAAGTGCAGGCAAGAAAGGTGCAGTCCCTCCCAAATAAGCAGCATGTGCTGTATACGGGATAGCACGGGGAAGTGCCGGGAGGCAGGGAAGGAGACAGCAAAAGCAGAAGGTGAGGGGTAGCCTCTTGGAGGTGATGGGAAAGCCAGGGAGCCCAGACCTCAGGATTTCTCTTTGTTCTCAGTGGTGTGCACATGATGGTAGCCACACCTGGACGCCTCATGGATTTGCTGCAGAAGAAAATGGTCAGTTTGGACATCTGTCGCTACCTGGCCCTGGATGAGGCTGACCGCATGATCGACATGGGCTTTGAGGGTGACATCCGTACCATCTTCTCCTACTTCAAGGTGCCTGACCCCTGCCTCCCTCGGGCACTCCTGCACAGATATGTACATACTCGCATACTCCATCTTGACCTGAAGAGGGTCTCTGCTCTGTCATGTCCTCTGCTTTTCAGGGTCTGTGTCTCAGCTACTCAACATCCTCAGAGCCCATCCCCCTTTACCTCCGTCTAGCCCTGCATGCCCTCAGCTCAGTGCTTCTCACCTTCCTAATGCTGAAACTCCTTAATACAGTCCCTCGTGTCGTGGGGTCCCCCAACCACAAAGTTATTTTTGTTGCTACTTCATAACTATAAGTTTGCTACTGTTATAAATTATAATGTAAATATCTGACAGGTAGGATATCTGATAGGGGACCCCCAAAGGGATCACAACCCACAGGTTGAGAACCACCTGCCTTAGCCCCAGTCCTCACCCTTTCTCAGGGCCAGCGGCAGACTCTGCTCTTCAGTGCCACCATGCCGAAGAAGATTCAGAACTTTGCTAAGAGTGCCCTGGTAAAGCCTGTCACCATCAATGTGGGACGTGCTGGGGCAGCCAGCCTGGATGTCATCCAGGTAGGCAGGCGCTTCTAATGGGCAGAGTCTTACCAGTACAGTCTGAAGCTAGCCACGCTCCCCTGATGCTAACTAAAGAGTCCATCTTGTGACCTTTAGCCAAGGTCATTCTTAGGCTGCCCAGCCCTCAATGGCAAGAGGCTACCAGGTCAGCTGGGAGCCCAGCTGCAGTGTCAGGGCTATGACTGGTCAGCCTAACCTTGAGATCACTTGACCCTATGGTGGCAGGAGGTGGAATATGTGAAGGAGGAAGCCAAGATGGTGTACCTGCTCGAGTGCTTGCAGAAGACACCCCCACCTGTGAGTACAGCTGGACTAGCTGGTCCCAAGGTTTTCAGGATGAGGTGATGGTGGGGGACTCGGTATGATGTCCTCTGACTAGAGTTGACCTTTTTGGGCAGGTGCTCATCTTTGCTGAGAAGAAAGCAGATGTGGATGCCATTCATGAATACCTCTTGCTCAAGGGGGTTGAGGCTGTGGCCATTCATGGGGGCAAAGGTTAGGATAGTTACTACACTGGCATAGACCTGCTGCTGTGACAGCTCCCTGCCTTCCCATTCCCTGCCCCTGCCTGGCCAGCCTGTGCTACTCCCAACATTCCTACTATAGTTCTGACATATACATCATCCACCCTAGACCAAGAAGAGCGGACCAAGGCCATTGAGGCATTCCGGGAAGGCAAAAAGGATGTCTTAGTGGCCACAGATGTGGCCTCCAAAGGCCTGGACTTTCCTGCCATCCAGCATGTAATCAATTATGACATGCCTGAAGAAATCGAGAACTATGGTAGGGAGCTTGTGATATTGATGGGCTGGACAGGAGGGGGACCAGGTGTCTAGGTAGTAGGCTAGAAGCGGTTCCTTTCATTGCAGTGCACCGAATAGGCCGCACTGGGCGTTCAGGAAACACGGGCATTGCTACCACCTTCATCAACAAGGCCTGTGGTGAGTCTTATCAGCATAGCTACCTTGGCTCTACCCTGGGCCCTCCACATGTCGCTATCCAGGTTCTAGCTTCAGGATAGAGCCTGATGGTGCCCCATTATCCCTCTTCCTTAGATGAGTCAGTGCTCATGGACCTCAAAGCCTTGTTGCTGGAGGCCAAGCAGAAGGTACCACCTGTTCTACAAGTGCTGCACTGTGGGGATGAGTCCATGCTGGACATTGGAGGTAAGTGTTGAGCAGGAGCCCCGGTCTCCAATGCACAGCCGAGTGGCTTGGAGCTGGTAAGGCAAGTAGACTGAAATACCAGGAAACCAGCCCAGGCTGGTAGGGCCAGCCTGGGGTCAAGATCTAGGGCCTGAAATTTGGTCCTATGACCTTCCTGACCCTTCTCTCCACTCCAGGAGAACGTGGCTGTGCCTTCTGTGGAGGCCTTGGCCATCGGATCACTGACTGCCCCAAACTGGAAGCTATGCAAACCAAGCAGGTCAGCAATATTGGCCGCAAGGACTACCTGGCCCACAGCTCCATGGACTTCTGAGCCGCCTGTCTTCCCTCTTCTCAAGAGGCAGCAGTCGCAAGACTCCAGCCATACGGACACCAGCCCTCAAGACAAGAAGCCAGCCCCCTTGGCCCAGCTGGCCTGGGCCATCCCAGTGCCCCCAGAATTACTATTTTCGTTCTCCTTCCCCGGCTGCCATTAAAGCACAATCCCCTCTATCTCAGACCAGCTCTTTCTCTTTCTCACCCACCTGTCCCCTGGTTCCTGGACGAGCCTCACCCTCTGCTCCAGTACCACCCTGAGGCAAGACATCAACGTCTCCCAGAGCTGCCAGCCTGCTATAGAAGGGACTGACTGACTGACTGATGTGCCCATCTGGGGACTTGGGGCATCTGGTCAGGAATGCCCAATAGCTCAGAGGAGCCACAGTTGGGGTCATGGGGAAATGGCTGGGTCCCTGGTCTCCCTGCTGTCTGACCCTGCCGCTCATCCCCCTCTTCCCGTGATTGAGCCAGGGCCTCTCAAGCCTCTTTGGCTACCCCTCCCTGCCTGTGCAGGTGCCCAGTCAGAAATCCATCTGCTGAGGAAGTGGTAGATGCCACAGAACTGCCATTCCGGCCACAGACACCCTCTACCTCCTCCTCGCCCTGCCCCACTCCCTTCACTCTGTAAAGACAGAAATGAGCCAGGCAGATGCTGCCCTGACTGGGGAGCCACATGTGAGATTCTTACATGCAGATGCCTGCTGTAGCCCAGCCCACCAACCAGGACTTCACCCTGCAGCAAGAGGGGCCAAGAAGTGCACAGCAGTCTCCAGGTATCTCGGCCTCTCTGCGAACAGGACATTGCATGTGAGGCACATGCTGATTCAGCAGACAGCAGTTGCTCAACCTACGTTTGTCACTTAGTGTGTGGCCTCCAGCAAGTTACTTAATACATCTGAGCCTTAATTTCCTCATTGCCGAAATGTCAGTGAGGATGCAAAAGATAGGGTCAGGCTGTGTAAGCGCGGAGCTGCCCGGACCATGGTGGGCAAGGAGCCAGGAGCCAAAAGGCCCCTTGAATGTATTTCCATGTCTATAGTGTGACCCCTAAAGAGCATTCCTCAGCCTGGTTACAGCATTCTTTCCCAACGTGACATTACATGAGTGAGAAGATACTTCCCATAATTCATACTCATGCCCCAACAGAGTGCTCCAGCAGCAAGGCAGGTGGGGTGGGATGGGGGAAAGACACAGGACAGGAAGCAAAGCTTTAAGGAGCATGTGACCTCCCTAGGGAGCACACTGGGGGCCTGCCACCCACACTCGATGTGACAAGCAGTAAAGCCGGCTAGAGCCCTTGTGGACTGCTGCCTGGCGGCCGTGCTGTGGGCCTGCGTCAGTCTCTAACCTTAAAGAGTGGTCAGGGAAGGCCTCAGGAAGAAGCGGCCACCCGTGGCAGGAGAGCAGTGGTAAGGGTACCCAGAAGGGACTGAGCTGAAGAAGTACAACTCGGGAGGTAAAGGCAGGAACACACAAGAGTGGAACGGCCCAGACTAGACTGACAAGGAATAATGGGGTTGGTGGACAGTCAGGGTGGGCCCAGGTCGGGTAAGGATGGAGAGGAGGAAGTGAACTTTAGAAATATTTCTGGTTGGGCTGGGAGTGTAGCTCAGTGACAGAGCAATTGCTTTAGCATACCCAAGGCCCTGGATTAATCCAGTATTTGGCTGGAGAGGCGTGTAGGCCTCAGAATGGCAACCAGGAGTTTAGTAATCTGGGGAGAAGAGGGGAGGGTCCAAGGATAGGGCCAGGGCTGTACAGTTCCCATCCTCGGGATGCACAGCCGCCTGGGGATGGGGGAGGGTTCCGAGCTCGTGACTCAGGGCATCCATCCTGTGGTCAGACACTCACAACCAGCTGATCCAGGTGCATGCGCAAGAGGCAGTGGCCCCCAGTGGCCTCAAGCTCCCGGTGGGCAGGTGTGGCCTGGTGGAACAGCCAGAACCCGAAGGGAGAGATTGGTCCTGACTACCCCTTCAGTGAAGACCAGGCTCCCCTCCCCCTGGCCCTGCAGCTGTCTCTGGACAGGGGAAGTGGCCAGAAGGGGAAGTGAGAGGATCCTGTCCAGCCTGTCATCAGTCTCCGTGGGGCTTCAGAACAGCCGTGGCCATGGAGTCTCTGGAGACCCCTGTCAAGGACGGCATCCTATACCAGCAGCACGTGAAGTTTGGCAAGGTAGGGACCTCAGGCTGCCAGCCATGGGCAGAGAGAGAAACCTCTGCTCAGCTAGATAGCCTGTCTAGACCTGAGAGAACTGGGAAAGGAATCTGGGTGGGCGGGAACCTGGGGATTTGGGAGTGGAGGTTCTTGGCCTGAGATTAGGGCAGAAGCATCCCTTAAGATTGCCCCATAGAGCGGTAGAGATGCCAAGACCACGGAAGGGCCTTAAGAATCAAAACCTATGTGTGTGATGGTTCCAAAGCTCCTGGAGAAGGTCAAGGCCTGAGTGGCAAGAGCCTTCCAAGGATGAAGCAGCAACCTGCAGACAAAGACTGGGTCTCTATCCAGATGCTGGGGAGGAAAGGGGCTGGGGTCCATTTTCCTCCTTGAGCATCAGACTGTACACCCACAGTTCAGCTGCAGCTGTTCCCTGGGTAGAAAAACTGTTTCCTTTGCTAGATATCATTTGCATGTTTCCTTCCTTACCAGCATGAAGCTGAGGCCTCTTTACCACCCCACCCAGCCCTGGCCTAAGTGCCCTTTTTGGTTGGGGGATGGCGGTAGATAGCATAACAGCCGTGTCAGTTGGCCTGCTCCAACCACTAGATTTACAGACAATCCAGAAGTCCTGGGCCTTGAGAGATAAGCATACTGTTGCTGTGGAGGTCATTCAGAAAAGGGCAGGGTGGGATTTGAACTCGGAGCTGACCAACCCTAAATACAGACTTCTTCCTGCTTACCTTTTCCCTAGCTAGGCCTCCTTCTTCTACAGTCTTAGGGAGGTAGAAGCCAGGCAGCCAGTTGCTCAGCAGCTTGTACAGAGCCAAGTGGCAGGGGGAGCCTTCTTCCCAAGGGTCTTCTTCTTTACAGAAATACTGGCGCAAAGTGTGGGCTCTGCTGTATGCAGGAGGCCCATCAGGCGTAGCTCGGCTGGAAAGCTGGGATGTTCGTGATGGTGGCCTGGGGGCAGCAGGCGACAGAGCCACAGGGCCTGGCCGGCGAGGCGAACGTCGGGTCATACGCTTGGCTGACTGTGTGTCTGTTCTGCCTGCGGACTGTGAGAGTTGTCCCGGGGACACCGGTGCCTTCCTGATTACCACCACTGCACGAAGCCACCTGCTGGCCGCCCAGCACCGCCAGTCATGGATGGGCCCCATCTGCCAGCTGGCCTTCCCGGTGAGTATAAAGTGAACTGGCCCGGGGGACCACCTCAACCCTCTTCCTCATGCCCTTGCTTAGTTAGACCCTGCCATTTGGTAAGCACTGCCAAAACCTGGCAAATCGGGCCAACAGCTCAGAACCCACAGAGTGAATTCCAGAGCCCCATGCATGCTAGAAAATCAAACGGTAGATCAGGAGATCTCTCTAAGGAGGAGACAGTGAGCCTGAGCCCTGAAAGGACAGGTGAGGACTCATCAGGCAGAGGTTTGAGAAAGGTGTCTAAGACACACTGACAAATATTGATAACACTGGTATCACGGGCAAAGGTCCTGGGGCAGGGAAGCACAGTAATTTAAAGAACAGAAAGTGGGCCAGCCAGCAGCCAAGGCATACAAGTCAGTAGATTTGGGAAGTTCAGTGAGAGCCTGTTGAAACCACCTTGGGCCATGTGTGGGTTGGAGGTTTTAGACTGATCAGAAAGGATGGCTCTGGAGTGGTAAAGCCAGAGGACAATGGTTATGAAGACTCAGAGTTCGTGATAGAAAAACCAACAAGCCTGGTAGATCCTCAGAAAGTTAATCATGGAGCAGCTGGTGAGGTGGTTCAGTGGTTAGAACACTGGACCCAGGTTCAATTCCCACTTGGCAGCTCACAATTGTAAGTCCCAGGGGATCAGACACCCTCTTCTGGCCTCTCTGAGAACTAACACATGTAGTGCACAAACGTGTATAGGCAAAACCCCCATACACATAGCAATAGGTAATAAACATTTTTAAAAGCCAATCATGGAATTACAATATGCTTGTAATTCTCCTGATTCATGTATAACCAAGAGAATGAAGAGATGTTCAGGCAAAATGTGGCCACCAGTGCTCATGGCAGGCACCATTGCCAAGAGATGAAACAACATGGGACCATCCTCTGATGGAGACAGGGTGGCCCAGGCCTATAACTCCAGCATTTGGAAGGTGAGGAAGAAGGTTCAGCAATTTAAGGTCATCCTTAGCTACATGGCCAGTTCCAGGCTAGCCTAGGCTACTTGAGACCATGTCTCAAAAACAAACAATAAAAAAACAAGGAGCCTTGAAGAAATACAATGTGAAAGAAGCTAAACACAAAAGGTAGTACATATGGTTTTTAAAATTCGTGCAATATATCGGGAACAAACAAATCCATACAGACAGAATGCAGGTGCACGGATAGCAGGGCCCATGGGGGGGGAGTGGCGGCTGATGGGTGCTGGACTGTCACTTATGGTGATGACAAGTTCTGGAATTAGGTGCTGCTATGACTACACAACCTTGTGAATATACTAAAAACCACTGAATTGGGTACCTTAAAATAGTAACGTTGGGGACTGGAGACATGGTTCAGCAGTTAAGAGCACTGGCTGCTCTTCCAGAGGACCTGAGTTCAGTTCCCAGCATCCACATGGCAGCTCACAACTGTCTGTAACTCCAGTTCCAGGGGATCTGACACCCTTACCCCCTCACACAGGCAAAACACCAATGCATATAAAATAAAAATAGCCAGGCAGTGGTGGCGCACACCTGTAATCCTGGCACTCAGGAGGCAGAGGCAGGTGGATCGCTGTGAGTTCGAGGCCAGCCTGGTCTACCAAGTGAGTTCCAGGACAGGCTCCAAAGCTACAGAGAAACCCTGTCTCAAAAATAAATAAATAAATAGATAAGTAAATAAGTAAGTAAGTAAATAAATAAATGAAATAAAAATAAATAAACCACTTAAAAAACAGTGAAGTTGATTTGTACCACTTGTTTTTAAATTTAAAAATGCACAGATTGAAAGGAAGTGAGGTTTGACTTTGGCCATGCTCATGGGTTAAGGTAGTTATGGTGGGCAATCAGAAACTAAAAGAACCCCAGGACTGGCTGTGGGATGGAAGTCAGGGAAGGTCAGGGGTGACCTGCAGATGCCTCTTCACTGCTACATGCTGTCAGAGCGAGCCCAGCCCCTGGCCGCACACATGGGCTATAGAAACACCCCTTGGTGCTTTGGTGCACTAGGAATAGCCAGCACTACAGAGCTAGCTTTGCTCCAAGGCCAGCACTCAGGGAGCCCAGTGGGGATTGCTTCCCCTGCAGAGTGTGAGGCAGGATGGGACCAGTGCACAGAAGCTATTGCCTGCTGACCCCATAGGAGGAGTGGGGAGAAAGAAGGCTCTAACTGATGACTAAAATCTATTCCTCAGGGCACCGGAGAATGTTCTGGATCAGGACAGGCTGAGACTCCAAAAAGGGGCTTTGTTCCCATGGAGGAAAACACTATCTACTCTTCCTGGCAGGAAGGTGACTCAAGGGACACCCCCGGGCAGCCTCACATCCACCCCAGCAGTGGTCTCTGAGAACTGATGCAATGTCCTTGCTTCCTGAGTACAGTGAGTGAGTTTCCAGTGGTAGTGCAGAGGACAGAGGCCACCACCCGCTGCCAGCTGAAAGGACCCTACCTCCTGGTGCTGGGCCAAGATGACATACAGCTCCGGCAGACTTCCAACCCCCAGGCCTGTTACAGCTGGCCCTACCGTTTCCTGCGCAAGTTCGGCTCTGACAAGGTGAGGTGCTGACCAACCTGACGGGTCCCTGTCGGGAAAGGTGGTACGTGGTCAGTGTCCTGGCTCCTCAGCCACTGACCCCCGCCTGTGTCACTTGTGTGCAGGGCGTGTTCTCTTTTGAGGCTGGCCGCCGTTGTGACTCGGGTGAGGGCCTTTTTGCCTTCAGTAGTCCACGTGCCCCAGACATATGTGGAGCTGTGGCTGCTGCCATTGCCCGCCAGCGGGAACGTCTTCCAGAGTTGGCCACGTCCCCACCCTGCCCATTGCCTCGGGCCCTCTCCCTGCCCTCCCTAGAGCCCCCTGGAGAGCTTCGGGAGATGGCCCCAGGATTTGAGCTGGCCACTTCCAGAAAGCTGCCTATGACTGACCCTGGGCCTCAAAGCCTGCCATTGCTGCTCAGTCCCACGCAAGAAGGAGGAACAGTATCCAGTCTCTATGCGTCCGTGTGCAAGCAGACCAGCAGGCCCACAGCTACTGTGGAGCACCTCTATGAGAACCTGTGCATGCTGGAGGCCAGTTCTGGGCTGTCCAATGGGGGTCCTGAGTCCCAAGAGGGCCCTCCTGGTGGCCACAGCCCCCTGGCCAGCCCCATCTATCACAACAGTGAGGACCTGAGTTGGCCTGGCTCAGCCCAGAACAGCAACCTGGAAGCCCAGTACCGGAGGCTGCTAGAGCTAGAGCTAGATGAGGCTGGAGGAACTGTCCGCTCTGGTGCACAGACAGGCATTAAGGCCAAGCTGGTGACCCTGCTGACTCGGGAACGGAAGAAGGGCCCTGCTCCCTGTGACCGGCCCTGAAGGCCTGTGCAGTGGCAGCAGGACAGAGGTGATCTCCCAGGAACTGGAGGGAGCAACTTCAGATATATTTCCTGTCTACTCTGACCTACAGGGACAAGCTAGGCAGCCTGGGAAGAAGCCGCATGCTGCCCTACCCACTCCCAGCAGACAGTGTACAGATTGACCAATAATAAAGCTTGCCTACCAGCCTCCCTTTGGTTCGTCCTATGGCCCACAGTCCACACTACATCTTTTTCTCCTGGCACACAGGGCCCTTGTGTTCATTGTAGCAAACTCCGGGCCTTTATGCTGGGCCCCAGAGACTGAGTGTCTAGAGCCTGACTTCAGTCACCACTGGGCTAAAATCCACTTGAGCCGACAAACAGGAGACAATTAGTTTGGGCTCTGTGTGGTTCTGTGCCACAGGAATGGCAGCCAAACGGAAACACGAGATCTGTTGATAGAAGTGCCCCTAAACTAAGTTAGAAGGGTAAGCCCAACCAGGCAGGCTATGAGCCTGGCATTTCCAGCTTGGGAGGGCCATTTGTGGGGTGGGGTCAGTGCTTGCTTCTTGCCCTGCAGAAAACTGGGTTGTCATCCTTGAACAGATAATGGACTTGGCAGGGACGATAGGAAGGCTGGATCTGGGGGATAGAGGAAAGCGAGTCAGCACAGCTGTGGAGGAAGAGACAGGCAGAGGTAGCGGTGGTGTGGTGGGCAAGGACAGGAAGAAGGGCTCTAGAGGGTACACCTTCAAAACACTCGGGCCTAATGGAACTCAGCCAGTTTGCAGACACACCTGGAGAACCTCTGGCCTGCTTTATCAACTATAAAGAAGCAATAAAAATTAAAAAATAAAGTCCTGTGGGACTGGAGGCAGAGTTCAGTGGTACAGGACCTACCTAGTATGAGGTAGACCCTGGATTCAATCTTACACACACACACACACACACACATAAAACAAAACAAAACAAAACAAAAACCTACAATATCCAGGAGGCAGAGACAGGTGGATCTCTGTGAGCTTGAGGCCAGCCTCATCTCCATAGTTCCAAAACAGCCAAAGCTACAAAATGAGAGCATACCTCAAAATGAAACAAAAACAAAAAACAAACCAAACACACACACACACACACACACACCAAAACAAACAAATGAACAAAAAACCCCACCAACAACATCAAAAGATTAAAGTATAAATTAGGCTTAATCATTAACATTTTACTTGGGGTGGGCAGGGAGCTAGAGAACCGACTCAGCAGTTAAGAGCCCTGGCTGCTTGCTCTTCCAGAGGACCTGAGCTCATAACGGTCTGTAACTCCAGATCTAGGGAACCCAATGCCCTCTTCTGGCTTCCATGGACAATGCACACATGCAGTGCACAGACACACATGCAGTTAAAACATCCAATACACACAAATATTTTTTAAAGCGTTTTATTGAGAATGTTGGTGGGGAGATACCTCAGTGGATAAAGAATGTGTCCCTGGAGTTAGGATTCCCAGGATCCACATAAAAGCTGAGGTGTGTTGCTACCTGTCATCCCAACTCCTGGGAGGCAGAGACAAGATCCCCATAGTAATCGGGCTAGGTAGACTAGCCAGCTTTAGTGAGAGGCTCTCAACAAAGTGGGAGGCAGTGGAGAAAGACATTCAGTGTCACCTTCTGGCTTACACACAACATTCATACACAGAGACCTATGTATGTGAAACCACACATGCACACATACTACACACATGCATATGCAAAGCACACATGTATACATGCTACACACATCCATATGCAAAGAAGGTGAGTTTCTCTTTTGGACTTTCCTCACGCATTCATTCAGTCCCCAGATCAGCATCCTGCCATCACCATCTCCAGCCGTACAGAAACTGATGGATGGTCTTTGGTTTCACATCTGAAAAGAACCTTCCTTTACCCCACACTCTCCTTCTGCAACCTCCCATTTCTCTGTTCTGCTCCACAGCAAAACTCCTCAAAGAGTTGAATGATTCTCATTTCCAGTGTCCCACCCCCCACTCTCTCCCTAACTTCAGTTTCCTCTTTGTCTACCGTTCCATTACATAACCTTTCAAAGTCAACAGCTACCTACCAGACCAGGCTGCACACTGAGAGACGCTGGAACCCCTCTGCTTCCTTGCCCCTTCCTGATGCTTCGTGGAGCTTTCCTGCTCCCTTGCCGTGTCTCCTTCATAGTGAGTCACTTTTCAGTGCTCAGGATTGAAGCCAATGTCTTTTGTCCACGCTACCCATGTTCTTCCACTGAGCAGCAGAACCTCTCTTCCCTGTTACCATTCTTCTCAGAGTTCTTTCAGCTAAAAGTGTAGTTCAGTCTGGCTCTGTGGAATCACTTGGAGACCTTTAAAGGATACCCACGCCTAGGCTCACACACAGAGCTCTGATTTTTATCAGTTAGATGCAGGGAACTTTGGCATCAATGTTTGGTGTTTCAAATTCTGGGATGATTCTAACATGCATCCTGAGCTGAACCACTGGCATAAGCGAGTTAATCATTAGGTTCGTTTTCTTAAGATTTATATTTATTTTATGTGCATGTGTGTTTTGCCTTTGTGTATGTATGCACCAAGGATATGCAGTTTCCATGACAACCAGAAGAGGGTGAGGGGCTTGGATACTCTGGAACTGGTGTCACAGACTCCAGTTATGTTAGTCACTCTGTGGGTGCTAGGAACCAAACCTGTGTCCTCCACAAGAACAAAAATTGTTCTTAACTGCTGAGTCATCTCTCCAATTCCACACATCACTAAAATTTAAAGGCAATGTAAATGCTGATAACTTCCACAGGCATGTCCATCTTTAATGTGGACTTGTGGGGTTGGAGAGATGGCTTAATGGTTGAGAGTGCTTACTGCTCTAGCAGAGGACCCGTGTTTATATGTCAGCACCCACATGAGGAGTCTCACAGATGCCTGCGACACCATGGAGTAATACAGTTCTCCTCTGGTCTCTATCGCTAATGGATCTATACACACACACACACACACACACACACACACACACACATCAATCCCCCCCCCCCCCCCCCCACACACATCAGTCTCCACCCCCCCCCCCCCACACGCTTTCCACTCACTCCAGTACAGCTGGCTTTCTTGGACTGCCAGCCCCCAAATCATGACATAGAGACTTGGTGGCCTTAGCTTAGGCTTGTTTCTAGCTAGCCTTTTTTTTTTTTTTTTAACTTAAAATAACTCATTTCTATAATTGGACTTTCCTTTGGGCTGCCAGCCCCAAATAATGACTTGGAGACTTATTAATTATGAAAGTTTGGCCTTAGCTTAGGCCTGTCCCACTTATAACTTAAATTAATCCATATTTTTATTAATCTTTGTTCTACCATGTGGCTTTTACCTCTCTCCCATTTTGTGGGCCCAACTTGTTCGGCTTCTACTTCCTCTCTGCCCGCAAGTCCTGCCTATCTCTCCTGCCTAGCTATTGGCCATTCATCTCTTTATTAAACCAATCACAGCACTATATCTTTACACAGTGCACAAATATCCCACAACACATTTCTATTAATTTACATGCTTCCCCCAAGGCTTGTTTACCTCATCTATATAATGTCCATCATGCTTTCCTGCTTCCTCTGTGTCTGTCCAGCCACAGGCTGGCTCCCCTTTTCTCTCTGCTTGCCAGCCCCGCCTACCCCTCTTCTGCCTAGCTATTGGCCATTTAGGTGCCTTAGGCAGGCCAGGTGAGACAACAACACATCTTTACCTAGTTAAACAAGTAGTCTATGCTGCAACACTCCAGATTTGAGAATCCAACTGCACAATGCACATCTGCATATCTAAAAGGCATTTCTAGGTCTAGGGCTGAAGCTCAGGGGTACAACACTTATCTAATATTCTTGAAGCCCTTGATCCCTAGCATTGCCAAAAGAAAAAGTATCTTCAAGCTTAATGTGTGAAGAGAAGTTGGAAAACCAGGGCACTGTGCAGTACTGTTGCCAGGTATGTTTGAGAGCAGAGAGGAATCTAGAAGGATGCTAGAACTGTGAGAGGCAAGTTTGCACATCATTCACCAAGCACTGACAAGTAACATCTTCCACAACTAATACAATGTCGCAGAGCAGACCAGTCCAGGAAGCTGCTGTCAGAATTGCTGTGGCTGGGACACCCTCTCCCACAGTGGCTAGAGCACTTGCTAGTTTATTAATTACTGGGACACACTGGAGTCATGGTCATGACTAAAACTAGAATCCAGAACTCTTGAATCCTCAGTCTGGAAACCTTTTCCTTAATTAAAAACCTAAGCCGGGCAGTGGTGATGCATGCCTTTAATCTCAGCACTCGGGAGGCAGAGGCAGGTGGATCTCTGTGAGTTCAAGGCCAGCCTGGGCTACAGAGTAAGTTCCAGGAAAGGCACAAAGCTACACAGAGAAACCCTGTCTCGAAAAACAAAACAAAAAAAACCACCTAAGCCTCAGGGCTGGGGATATGGCTCAATGGTAGAGAGTTGTTCCAGAATGTACAAGACCCTGCATTGATCCCCAACACTGCAAGAGTCAAAAATCTAAGCCTTAGCTGGGGGGTCACGGCCCATTGTAATTTCAGCTCTAAAGGCTGAGACATGTTAAAGAATTCTGGGCTGGGGCTGGAGAGATGGCTCAGCATTTAAGAGCACTGGCTGTTCTTCCAGAGGTCCTGAGTTCAATTCTCAGCAACCACATGGTGGCTCACAGCCATCTGTAATGAGATCTGGTGCCCTCTTCTGGAATGCAGGCAGAACACTGTATACATAACAAATAAATAAATCTTTAAAAAAAAGTTCTGGGCCAGCTGGGGCTACAAAGTAGTAGTTCAGACAGTAAAGGCTAGATTAAGGCCTCTGTTCCAACCAGGTTAGAAGAGATTGTCTTTGGGCACTTTAAAAAAAAAAAATTATTTTTATTTTTTATTTATTATGTGTATAGTGCCCTGGCTGCATGCCAGAAGAGGGCGCCAGATCTCATTACAAATGGTTGGGAGCCACCATGTGGTTGCTGGAAATTGAACTCATGACTTCTGGAAGAGCAGTCGGTGCTCTTAACCTCTGAGCCATCTCTCCAGCCCATCTTTGGGCACTTTTAGGACTAAGAGAACTGGCCATGCTGGGCAGTGGTGGCCTAGGCCACCCAACACTGGGGAGGCAGAAGCAGGCGCATCTTTGTGAGTTCAAGGCCAGCCTGGTCTACAGAGGGAATTCCAGAATAGTCTACTACATAGAGAAACACTTTCAGGAAAACAAACAAACAAATAAATAAGGAGGTTGAGGGGCTGGCCACGGAGCTGCAGGGATTCAGGTCACCAGTCACCAGGGGGCGCTATATCCTTTCTAGTCCAGTGTCTGTTCCAATCCTAAAGCTGCATGTTCTTGGGAAGATCCCGACATAGCACCTGGTCCTATGCCTTTGTGTGGAGCAGGAAAGGGGCCTGGAGGTCTTTCCTGTTGCTGGAACATAGCCAGGAGCCACCAGACTGCCAGTTCCTTTTTTGCTCATTTCTTATTTCACTTTTGCAAACCTTCTTTCTGTTCGTTCACATCAACTCTGTGCAGGCACTGTGGACAGGATAGAGAAGTCCCAGATCTCATGGGACAATAAAGACACAGTACGTCAGAACAGTGCTATGGGGGACTAGGTTAAGGGACTAGGCTGTGACACAGGCGTGGTATTGAGACTGCTGTTTTAATTTTTTGATGTCATGGGTCGTCCCCCCCAACCTCACAGGGTTTCTCTTTGTAGCCCTGGCTGGCCTGAACTAGGCTGGTCTGGAACTCAGATATCCCCCTGCCTCTGCCTCCCAAGTGCTGGAACTAAAGGCATTCGCCACTACCACTTGGCTAAATTGTTTTTTTTTTCTGACTAAATTTTTTAAAATTTATTTTTATTATTTTTGTGTATAAATGTTTGTCTGCTTGTATATCTGCACACCATGTACATGCCTGGTACACATGAAGGCCTGAACAGGGTGTCCAGATCCCCTAGAACAGGAGTTATAGATGTTTATGAACCACCATGTGGGTGCTGGGAAGCAAACCTGGGTTCTTTGAAAGAGCAGTCAGTGCTGCTAACCACTGAGCCATCTCTCCAGCTGGGACCAGTGTTTTAGATGGGATGGTCAGAGAAGACCCCCTGGAGGAGGCAGTGTTCAAACACAGAGGAAAAAAAAATCTTTTTAAGTCTATTTAGATCGCCAGGGTGGGGTGGGGGAGGGTGTTTTAAGCAAAAGGAATGCAAAATGCAAAGGCCCTAAGGCAAGAATGTGCTTGGAGGAGTAGAAAGAAGGCCAGGGAGGTGTAAGTGCCGAGCGCGCAGGCCCAGAAGGTTGACCCCATTGTTTCTCTTCCTTCGCACAACTCCCTCCCTCCTTTGTTTGTATTTTATTCATTTATTTAGAGACAGGGTCTCCCTAAATTGCTCACACTGGCCTTGAACATGTAACCCTCCCACCCCCTCAGCTTCCCCAGTAGCTGGGATTACATAGACCTATGCCGCCAGGCCTAACACTTGACCCAGTTTCTTAGTCTTGCGTAGGTCTTAAGGATTTTAGTTTTATTTTAAATGTAGCCCACTGGAATGCTAAAAGATGAGGTGTGATCTCTGCTTTAAGAATATCACACAGACTGAAGACGGGAGGAGGCAAGGGTGAAATCAGGGCGGCCAGTAGGAGAATGCTAGGTGTTGAAGCATTAGATGGTATTGGAACAGCAGCGATGATTAACTGTGAAAACATCTTAAAGGTGAAATCTGCAGAATTGGGGAGATGATAGAGATGAGAAAAGACATAACTTCATAGGCTCTACTGAGCCAATTGGGTAAATGACGTCATTGACTGGGACCAGGAAGGAGCCAGAAGAAAGCACGGATTTGGATTGGGATGTAGGGTTTGGGATAGTTGCCTAGCAGACATCCAGACAAAATATCAGTTATTGACGACTGCAGTTCCTGAGGTAGAAGCGTGGGATGGCCATTTTCGGTGTTCCTGAAAGCCAAAGGCAATATGGGCTCTTAAGATGTGAGTATGGTGATCAGATGCCCAGACAGGAGGCAGATGAGGAGATATTGAGGAAGAAAGCCTTGGAAGCCTGGGAGAAGGTGATTTTAGATGAGGAAGCAGCTGGGCTTGGTAGAGGAGGTAGAGGCTAGAAGAATCTGGAATCCATGCACGTTTAAGGCCAGCCAGTCTACATCAAGAGACCTTATTTTATTTTACTTTTACTTTATGTTTTTGCCAACATGTAAATATGTGCACTAAATGTGTGCCCAGCGACTGAAGAGATCAGAAGAGGGCATTGGATCTTAACAGAACAGAAAAGAAAGAAAGAGAAGTAAAAAGATGGCTCAGAGCCGGGCAGTGGTGGCGCACGCCTTTAATCCCAGCACTCGGGAGGCAGAGGCAGGCGGATCTCTGTGAGTTCGAGGCCAGCCTGGGCTACCAAATGAGTTCCAGGAAAGGCGTAAAGCTACACAGAGAAACCCTGTCTTGAAAAACAACAACAAACAACAACAACAACAACAACAACAAAGATGGCTCAGCAGTTAAGAACACTGACTGTTCTTCCAGAGGTCCTAAGTTCAATTCCCAGCAACAACATGGTGGCTCACAACCATCAATATTAGATCTGGTGCCCTCTTCTGGCATATAGGCATATTGTATACATAATAAATAAATCTTAAAAAAAAAAAAAAAGTGGCCAACCTGGCCTTGACCAGCATTCCTCCAGCAGGACAGGATGAATCCTGAAGGCTACAGCTGGCTTGATGGAGGTCATGGAGACCTGGAGAAAGCTGCAAGAGTACTGTAGGAGACGGGTAACCAGAGGAAAGCAATGGACAGAACTATAGCAGACTCCTGAGGAGGATTTCTTCAAGCAGTCTGACCAGTCAGGACAGTGATGGGGAAGGCGGGCCTTAATGACGGCAGGAGGGCGGGGCAGGGGGAGACGGTCACCTCAGCACTTACTCAAACATTAAGGAGACTGCAGCTTGCCCTTCTGCCTGTCATAGCCACTGTGTCTAGAGCTGAGGGTAAAGTAAGTTCTGAGAACACTCATGGCAGCCCCTTCCCCCCAACTCCATAGGAGGGACTGTGTACTCTGGTGGGGATGTGAAGGGGGCACAATCCATCCCAACAGTGGTGCTGGGAGCTTGGGTAGAAGTCTCAGAGCTGTGGACTGCTGGCTGTGTCTAGACAGACTCACACTGTCAGGCCCCGAGTAGCGTTTAGGGCCCCCTCCAACTCTGTTGGCTCTTAATATTTATTTATCTATTAATTATTTACTTATTTATTGGCTTCCAGATTGTCCTGCAAGCCTAACTTTGGTTGGTTAGTTTTGGTTTTGGGGATTGAACCAAGTGCCTCCAACGAATTAAGCAGGCGCTCTACCACTGAGCTACATCCCTAAGCCCCGAAAGCAAACTTGAAAATACCCTGTCTCGCTTCTCCATTTCCTGGAATTTAGAAAATCTGAGATCTCTGATGGTGCCGACCATATTGACCCCTTCAGTGTCCCTGACAGAAGGCTATTATGATGCCATTTACCCCCACAAGGGGAGAATAAGGTAAGAGAAGACTACTAAACCCTGGGTGTTTTAAAAGGCTGCTTTTTCTTCCACTTCGCCAGTGGGAGGCGCAAAGGGCTCGGGTGAAAGCCTGGAGGAGGGCGCAGGCTGGTCAGCGACCAGGCTCGGGAGAGTAAGTGCCTGGGTAAATGCCCCACTTCTTCCCTCTCCGGACACTCAGGACTTAGGGACTGGGTGGGGCCTCCCACCGGCCCCGGGATGTCCACTCGCGTGGCCTGGGGAGGGCGTGGCCTAGGACTCCGCCCCCTTCCGCGGGCTCAAATTGCGTGGCGTCCGCGGAGGCGGGGTCAGAGCGCAGCGGCGGATCCCAGCGCGGCTCCGGAGGCCGCTGAGCCGCGGCCCAGCCGGGCACACAGGTACGGGCGGCCGCGAGGGGCTTCATGAGCTGCACCCCGTGGGGTCCTGTGGCCTGCTGAGGCGCTGGTGGGGGCGTGGGTGGTCGTGGCCTGTGCCAGAGTCCCTCGGTTGGCTTCGGCCGCAGCCTCCGCCCCCGCCTTCCTGCGGCGATGTGGGGCTGATTGGCGCCTGCGCCACCGTGTGCGGTGAGGACGCGGCCAGGCGCAGGGCTGGGGCGGGAGACGAGGGGAAACAGAGTCACGTTGGAAAGGGAGCTTCGTGCGTGGGTGGCACCACTTTCTCTGGCTTCCAGAAAGAATCCCCTCCCTGGCCACGCGTTAGGGACTTGGGCCCCCGTCACTCTCCACAGGGCCAGTACCCCGTTTCTTCCTCCCTTGCAGTGCCCAGGGGTCCCGCCCTGGCTGCCAGCTGCCTCGACCTGTCCCAAAATGGCTAGGACCCGCTCCAGCGACCTCCTTCCCCACCCCTCCCCCCTCACATCCCGAGCCCCTGAAGTGCTCTCTCCACGGGCTCTCCACAGTGTCAGCTTACACGCCTTATATAGTCCGAGCAGGCTCCAGCGGCCTGCTGGGACCCGGGGAAGGAGGGGGAGCTGCCCCCTGACTCACCCTGCCGCCCTCCTGAGATTCGAGGTTAGCATGGGCGAAGCAGTGCCAATTAGCCCCACAGCCCACCCCTGGAAGAGAAAAGCAGTCGAGCCTGGTGAGGACTTTCCTCACCCTCCCAGTGGCAGGGGGCAGGGTGGGGAACTGACTTGTGTGTTGTCTGTGAGGTCTGCCTGCCAGGAGCCCCGCCAAGCCCGACAAGATACCTGCCTCCCAGTGTGTGCTGAGCGCCTGCTGTGCCTCCTGGTACCTGGCCAATGCCAGTGACCAGGTCAGGACCTGCCTGCCAGTTTGCAGTGCGGCCACTCTGTCTTCTTTCCTCACAGGAGTAGGCATCATGGATTCCTTCAAGGTAGTGCTGGAGGGGCCAGCGCCTTGGGGCTTCCGGCTGCAAGGGGGCAAGGACTTCAACGTGCCCCTCTCCATCTCTCGGGTGAGCCTCGATTGGGGAACGTACTCCCCAAGCCTTCTTGGCTGCTCATGTTTCCAGCAACTGATGGGAGCCAGCAGGACAGGAGTATCCAGGTCCAAACGGACACTTATTACAAGGACTCCCAACTAGGTGGATAGAGGGAGCCAACCCCACCCCACCCCAGCTTTCCGACTTTGACGTGGGACGTGATGCTCCCACCCAGCCCCTTGGCCATCAGTGAGTGCCAAGGGGAAGCCTATTCTTCAGTATGGATGGCTCCAAGAAGTGTCTTAGCTTGAAGAGCAGTGTGTGCAGCCAGGTCAGGCAGGACCTAACTTTAATTGTACTGCTATCCAAGGGGTAGCAATTGTCCTCCTGCTTTGCCAAGTGACAGAGCTTGGAGGGGTGGAGGAGCTCATTCAGCAAGCCCTGCCAGAGCAAGGATATGAATTGAGGCACAAAATGGCTTGTCCAGTCCGTAAGTTTAAGAAAGGGGATATCTTTCCAAGCTGAGTGAGGACCTGAGTCTCAAGTCTACTGGTTCTACTCAGGCTAGAGTGGCCTTTGACCCTAAGCAGTGGTGTAGTGAGGCTAGCTAGCCTCAAGGATCCTTGTTCCCATTCCTCAGTCTGCCCTGATGGGGGGGTGGGGCTGGGAGCTGACTCCTCCCTGTGGCAGGGGGATTGCCTTATAAGCCCAAGAATGCAGCCCCAGCTGGGATGGCCAACAGTGGCCAGTCAACAGAACCCAAAAGGGTTGGCCTAGGTCTAGGCCCCTCAGCCCCATTGGTGAGCCCCTCACCTGGTCATCAGTCATTTGTGTCAGTAGGACTCAAAGCAGATTTTGTGCCAGAGTGGGTGTGAGGCCAGCGTACCAGCTTGGTATCTCTGACTGGCCTAGGGGGTCAAAAAGGGGCAGGGACTTCCTGCCCTGATGTCCGCCTGCCTAGAGAGGCCCACCCAGCCATAGTGTAGGCAGGCAGCTGTTGGCAGGAAGCCCAGGGCAAGCCCAGCCCAAAGGGGCCTGAGAATTTCCCAGCGCTGCTCAGCCAGAGAGGGGTGTCAAGGCTGCATCTCTGTGGGAGCTGGACATGGTGGCCAGAGCAGGCAGGCTTACAGACTGTGTTCTTCCCAGGATCCTTCCCTGGGGCTGTCTTGGAATCTGCCCCAACCAGCAAGGTGACTAAGAGCTGTGGACCCTTCCCCCACACATATATCTCCCATCTTCCTCCTCCCCTCTGGGGAGGTGCTGGCCAGTGTGGTGTAGGTCCTGGTTTCTTCATTGGTAATGATGGCCTCTCAGAGGTTGCCTTTTGGGGGCACTCTGGCCCCTGGGCTCCTTTGTCAGCAGCCTTAAAATGTGGGTGGGGCCACCAGCTGAGCCCTGCCCTGGAATGGGGCCCTGATGGGTGGGGTGGTCTTTTTTAAGTTAGGCCAGCCTGCTCGCTCACTATCCCTCCCCTGACCCCAGAGTAGAGAGAGGAAGGAGGGGCTAGGGCTGGCTGTGGGCCCAGGCCTGGAAAATGAGGTAATGTCTGGGACTTGGGGGTTGGGCTGCTCAGTGGAGCTCCCAGGCTGACTCACCCACATCCATAACACTGTCCAGCCCCCTGGTCTTTTCCCTTCTTCATCTTGCTAGCTACCTTTCCCAGAGGCCCTGCTGCCACTCCTCACTCTGACCACTCTGTTACCCTCACGTGCTTCCTGCCCTCCTCCATAAAGAAGTAGTTCCTCACTTCTCCACTCCTTTCAAGAAGCCAGTTGCTGCTCCTCCCAAGACCCTCCTCACCCCACACCTCTCAGGAAGCAGCTGTATAGGAAGGAGTGGTTAAACCAGGTTTCCCGCTCTTGACTCACCATGACCAAGAGTAAGTCACTTCCCCTTTAGGGTGTCACCTTCCCGTCCCCATGATAAGGGGCTGGTTGGAGTGAAATAAAGTTGAGAGGAGCATGGAGACCCCAGACTTCTCTTCAGATAAGGTCTGGAATTGAACCCTCCTGCTCAGCATGCCCAAGTGTTGGCATTGTAGCTCTACTGCACCATGCCTGGTGCCCAGGCTTTTTTTTTTTTTTTTCTTCCCGAGACAGGATAGCTTTGTGTAGCTTTGGTACCGTCCTGGATCTCACTCTGTAGCCCAGGCTGGCCTCGAACTCAGAGATCTACCTGCTCCTGCCTCTGCCTCCTGAAGGATGGGATTAAAGGCATGTGTCCCCACTGCCTGGCTTTTTAAAATATTTCTTAAAAATTTATTTATTTTGAGACAGAGTCTTCTGTAATCATAACTGTTCTGGAATTCACTGTGTAGACCAAGCTAGCCTCCAACTCACAAAAATCCACCTGCTCCTGCTGGGATTAAAGGCGTGCACCACCACCAGCTCCCCAGAGTCTATGGGAGCTCTCACATGTGTGAGGTAGTCTTTATTGACCCCTCACTTGTGACTCCTGTGCAGCGTAGGTGCCCTGTTGTGGTGGAGCCTTCCAGCCAGGACGAGACCCTGGCTGCACCTCTTGCTGACTGGATGATGTGAGCTCAGGTGTTGGCGGTCCTGTTTTTTCTGAGTGTGAGCAAGGTGCATCCCAGACTGCTGTAAGCATGTTGGGAGATGCGGTGTCTATACTAGGTGTTCTGAGTTGCCGTTCTTGCTGTTTGTTAGCAGGTAAAGAAAGGGCTCTGACTCAGCTGCTGTCCTCTGCTAACCTCCCCATGAGGCACAGAATAGAGCTGTCAAGCCCAGCTCCCCCTTCTGTCCTGCTGTTGGCGTCTCTGAGTCAGGCTCCTCTGTCCCTAACATATCCAGAATCCCAGCCTTCCCTCTGCTTCAGTACACACTGCATCAGCTCACCTAAGGAGCTGCTGGGGCCTTTGGCAGCCTGTACTCCACTTTTCCTACTACCTGTAGAGTGTAAATTAAGCCTGCTTTGTGTGGGCCAGGCCCTGTGCCCGATGGTTGAGTGAGTGGCCCTGTGATTTCAGACCTGTGGGTGACCACCATGTCTCCAATCCTTTTGGCTTTGAGTTGGGGATTTCCAGTTTGTGTGGCAAATAAGGGAATGTAGTAGGTCTGGTGGGATGGTGGTCACTAGTACTGGCTGATTTCTGGTCAGTAGTGACCGTTGGTCACCAATAAATAAATTAAAAAAAAAAAAAAGAGTACTGCAGCAGTGGACCGAGAATATGTTTATGAAGGCATTCGGTGCCTGGGGAAGGGACGGGGGATGGGACACTTGTCAGGACCCTGAGGTGGGTAATGCTCATCAACCCTATTAGGCCTTTGTAGCCCGGTCTTAGCAACACAGGAAGGTGACATCGGTGGAGGCAATCTGGTGGGTGAAATAACCTTTAGAGCAGACCAGCAGAGATCTCAAGGGCTGTGGTCCTGACTTGCAAGTGTGGGTGTTGCCTAAAAGTGGCTGTTTGCCCACAGTGTCTGGACTGTGAGGGAGGGCCATAGAGAAGAATGGACACCTAAGCAGTGGGTTGGTAAATCGTGCAGCTTGGGTGTTCACCCATGGGCCTCTGACCATCCCTCTCCACAGCTCACTCCAGGGGGCAAAGCCGCACAGGCTGGTGTGGCCGTCGGAGACTGGGTCCTAAGCATTGATGGCGAGAATACAGGAAGCTTCACACACATCGAGGCCCAAAACAAGATTCGTGCCTGTGGGGAGCGCCTCAGCCTGGGTCTTAGCAGGTATGGGGCCGACAGGATGAAGGGGTGAAGGCGGTCTCTGGTCTGACCCACCTGCCGTCACTGCTTTCTCTCTCTCTCCAGAGCCCAGCCTGTTCAGAGCAAACCACAGAAGGTAGGTTGTACAGGAGAATCTAGGCTGAGAAAGGGAGGGCCTTGGGCTTCTGGGCTGCCCTGCCTTCCCTGGCCCAGCCTTGGTACCCCTCTTCCTGGCTAAGAGCAGAGGGCAGATGCCAGAATGGGCAGTCTCTGGGGAACCCAGAGTGGAGCTAGGAGCTGCCGCACGGTCTGGGCGCCACACGTGCCTCCTGTCTGTCCGTCTGCTGCTTCCCACAAGCCTGTGCTGTGTGCGCCTGCCCATCCTTGGTCTCCCTTGGCCCAGAGTGGATTAAGTTCATCACTTCCAAATTGGCCCCTTGAAATCATAGTTACCCCTTCACCGTTAGCCTCTGGCCAGATGTGTTAAGTGAAGCTGGACTTGTCACTGTCCTTGGTGGTGGTGACTCTGCTCCTACCTCAGCCCCCACTCCCACCCACCCTGCCCGGCTCTGTCTCTGCCCAGGCCCTGACCCCTCCCGCCGACCCCCCGAGGTATACTTTTGCACCAAGCGCCTCCCTCAACAAGACGGCCCGGCCCTTTGGGGCACCCCCACCTACTGACAGCACCCCGCAGCAGAATGGGTATGTCAGCCCCTGCCCACCCACTCCTGTCTATTGTCCACACCGTCTAGTCTTTGCACAAGCACGCACAAGCTGCCCGCTACTGCTCAGTCTGTGCTGTATCCCAGCCTCTTAACCGTGTGGCAGCAATCCCTGGCAGCTGGGTAGGGCTCTGGGCATAGGGCCCCACCTAAGGCTGTTGCTCTTGCACAGGCTCTGCCCTCCTGGGCAGCCTGGGGTTGGGGTGTGGTATTGGGCCAGCTGAGTCTCAGACCCTCATCGCCACCTTGCCTCCCTCTCTACTGCTCTGATTTCGCCATCTTCCTTCTCCCATGTCTGTCCCTTTATTTGTCTATCTGTCTTATTTCCTTCACAGGTGCAGACCCCTGACAAGTCAGTGAGCCCCCTCTTCCTGTCACTTTCTTCCTCCCTTTTGACACTTTGGGTGGTAGCCCCTCCCTACCCTGGCTACCCTCCTCCCATCTCATTTACCTACCGGCCCACCTACCCAGCAGGGCCCTTTGCTCACCCCCCTCACCCTCCCCTCTCTCACCTGTCACCATAACCCATGCACATCAAATCCTGGGAGGGGCTGCCCCTGGTGCTCACCAGAACCAGAGGTTCTGAGCCACACCCTTCCCACAGACAGTTGTTCAGACAGCTGGTCCCCGATGCCAGCAAGCAGCGGCTGATGGAGAATACCGAAGACTGGCGGCCGCGGCCGGGGACAGGCCAGTCCCGTTCCTTCCGCATCCTTGCCCACCTCACGGGCACAGAGTTCAGTAAGTGCTGGCCCAGGTCAGGGCGGACTCTCTGGACCTTAGCCTAGGCCTGACTTTGCCAGGACTCAAGGCTGGGGTGACCCTTGTTTCTCTTGGTCAATGCCTGCCTCTGTCCTCTCAGTGCAAGACCCGGATGAGGAGTACATGAAGAAATCAAGGTAAAGGCTTGGGCACTAGCCCCTCTCCCCAACCTCCCGCTTTTCCTTTCCAGCCACTGCCCCGCATCTGCTCCTGGCCTTCCCCTGCCGGGGCTCTCTTCTCTCCTCCTCTTCTCCTTCCCTCCATCCTCCCTGCCTCCCTTCCGTCTCTCCTTCCTTTCACTTCCTCCTCCTCTCTCTCTGTCCCTCAGGGAAAAGTATGTCCTGGAGCTACAGAGCCCACGCTATACACGCCTCCGGGACTGGCACCACCAGCGCTCTGCCCACGTGCTCAACGTGCAGTCATAGCCTGGCCCTTTCCAGCCTGCTGCCCTCTGCTTTCCTTTCTCTGTTACTCCCTCCCGGGCACCCCATCAGTGCCCCCAGCTTTTGCCTACTGCTTTCATGTCCCTGGCCTGAACCTCCTCCTGGCCTGGTCCTGGCAGCCTGCCCGGCACAGGGCCTGGCTTCGTCTGACACTGCCTTCCCTCTTGGCCTGTGGTACTACTGTCTGCCAGGTCTGCACTGCCTTGAGCATGAAAATAAACGTTCTCAGCCTCGCTTCCTTTGCCTCTGTCTTCTGTCTTCTTGGGTCTGGTTATGTTTTGGGTACGGGGTGTTAAATGCTTTAGATTTGGTATGGGTCCTGCAGTCTGCTTCTCAGTGGGAGGACGTACCTAACAAAGATGGATGCCTTACTGTGGTTCTCCTGTATCAGAGGAGACCCAAAGGCTGCCATAAGAGCAGGAGCCCCGCCCTGCTTCCACACTCCACAGCACACCAGGTAGCTCTAACCTACTTAGGGGAAGCACCCCTTCCGAGGGACCTGGGATCCATCCCAGCAGCTCATACCCTTGAGCTTCCCCATGGGGCCAGCACAGCTAAAGTTAGGGGGTGGGACCATGCCCAGTGCCTCAGCCAGGCAGGGCCTTGAATGGCAGATCTTGCAGCCAGGTGCCCAGGACAGAAGCCCCAGCCCCAGCTTCAACTATACCCCAGGAACCCTGGCCTGGTAAGAGTGGGCTTGGGTTTGAAGAAGGGTGGGTAGCCTCCATGGCCATAGGGGTGGTGGGCTTTTGTAGGCTACCCTGGGCTCTACCCTCTGCACCTGGGCTCCCTGAATACCCCTCTGGATCTACTTTCCTTGGCTGTCAGGCCCCACCACCCCCAGCCCCACCAGCCGCCCACCCTGGGCCGTGGACCCTGCATTTGCTGAGCGCTATGCCCCAGACAAAACCAGCACGGTGCTGACCCGGCATAGCCAGCCAGCCACACCCACACCTCTACAGAACCGCACCTCCATAGTGCAGGCTGCAGCTGGAGGAGGCACAGGAGGGGGCAGCAGTAATGGCAAGACTCCCGTATGCCACCAGTGCCACAAGATCATCCGGTGAGTGTCCCTTCCAACCCTGGTCTTTCAGCCCTGCAGCCTGGCCCTGGCCTGTTTCATCCACTTGTCCTGCCTCAGCTGCTTCTCAGAGAGAATTAAGGTTGAAGCAGAGAGGGATCTAGCCTGGAACCTCAGATCTTTTTAAACTTACTTTACTTTTTGTATATGGGTGGTTAGCTTGTGTGTGTGTCTGGGCACCCCTGGCATGCCTGGTGCCCACTGAAACCTTTAGAAAAGAGTGTTGTTTCCCTGGAATGGATGGAGTTGTACCCAGGCTGTGAGCCTTCCTGTGGGTGCTGGGACTAAACCTGGGTCCTGTGGAAGAGCAGCCAGTACTCCTAACTACTGTGCCGTCTCCTGCCCCCGATCCTCAGGTTCTTAATCCTACACTTCTACCACACGCACACTAGTCTGTAGCAGTGAGAGCTGGGAGGTGCCAGCAGCACCCGAAGCTGCCTCTCACTTTGCCACTCTCTGGATAAGAAGGCCTCCCTGTCTGCTGCTTCCCCTTGTGCTTGGTCTCTGCTAAGCCGCTGCTCTCAGAGCCGATAGGCCACAGGTCCCTCCCTCTGTACATGGCTCCCTGAGCCTAGCCAAGTCACATAGCCCCTCAGAGCCAGATTCTAGAACCTTCCTAGTTGGCCCTGGTGGGCTGATCTTGTCTCCCATCAGCTCTTAGGTAGAGGATTTGTAAAACATCCCCTTCCTGACACCCCTGTTTATCAATGGCCTGCAGGCCCTTGCTCAGGCCAAATGGAACAGGCAAGCAGGACAGGGTGTTCACTGGGGTCTGTTGAAGTTTCATCCTCACACTGGGCAGTAGTTCCCCCAGGAGTACCGTGGTAGCCTCAAGCTATCAACTCCCTCCCAAACCAGGGCACCAAAACTGCTCCATCATCAAGAGAGTATTTAATGGTTCCCTTGACATTTGGTCCCTCTTGCTGTATGATCTTGGAGAAACCACTCCTGTCTCCCTCCTAGAGTGTCTCCCTCATTTGCATACATCCCCCCTCCTGCAGGGGCCGCTACCTGGTAGCACTGGGCCACGCATACCACCCTGAAGAATTTGTGTGCAGCCAGTGTGGAAAGGCCCTGGATGAGGGTGGCTTCTTCGAGGAGAAAGGGGCCATCTTTTGCCCCTCCTGCTATGATGTGCGCTATGCACCCAGCTGTGCCAAATGCAAGAAGAAAATCACTGGAGTAAGTGGGGTGGGCAGGCAGGGCAGGCAGGGCTGGCGGGCAGGCAGGGCTGGCGGGCAGGCAGGGCTGGCGGGCAGGCAGGGCTGGCGGGCAGGCAAGGAAGTAAATGTTGAGCCTGTCGGTAGTGTTCAGTAGTGTTCAGCAAGTGCCTGATGGAGAGCTCTCAGCATGAATCTCCAGGATCCTAAACAGCCTAACAGCTGAGAATTGTTCAGTGGTAGAGAATACATAGCATGTACCAGGCCCTGGTTCCATTCCATGTACAAATGAGCCTCATCAGGCGTGGTGGCATTTGCTTCTAATCTCAGCACTTGGGAAGCAGAGGCAAGAGGGTTGTGAGTGACAGGCCAGCCTGGGTTACACAGTGAGACTCCCCCTGAGGAAAATAAAAAACATTCTAATAATGGCTTCAGTTTATACCAGCCAGGATACTCTGTTTGAAACGGGGGTTTCTCTACATAACACCCCTGGCTGTCCTGGAACTTGCTCCATAGACTAAGCTGACCTCAAACTCATAGATTCACCTGCCTCTGCCTCCCCAGTGCTGGGATTAAAGGTGTGTGCCACCACCACTCAGCTAGCCAAGATACTCTTAAAGGATCAGCCTTTTAAAAAAAATTTTTTTTTGGTGTATTTTTTTGTTGTTGTTTTTATTTTTCGAGACAGGGTTTCTCTGTGTAGTTTTGGTGCCTGACCTGGAACTCACTCTGTAGACCAGGCTGGCCTTGAACTCACAGAGATCCTCCTGGCTCTGTCTCCCGAGTGCTGGAATTAAAGGCATGCGCCACCACCGCCCGGCTGGTGTATTTATTTTATATGTATTGACTATTTTGCCTTCATTAACGTATGTGCATCACATTTACACCTGGTGCTCTCAGAGATCAGAAAGATGGTGTCCTCTAGAGTTGGAGTTACAAATGGTTGTGAACTACCATGTGAGTGCTGGAAAAGAGCAACAAATACTCATAACCACTAAGCAACCTCTCCAACCTAAAAGACCAAACTCCATTTAAAAAAAAAAAAAAAGGCAAAAGAGCTGGGTGGTGGTGCACACCTTTAATCCCAGCACTCAGGAGGCAGAAGCAGGTGGATCTCTGTGAGTTCAGGCCGTCCTGGTCTACAGAGCAAGTTCTAGGACAGCCAGAGCTGTAATACAGAGAAACCTTGTCTCAAAGAACCAAAAGAAAAAGAGAAAAAACGAGTTGAGTCTGCTCCAGTAGCTGGAGGCGCTGACTTCAAGCACAGCCAAGCACCATGGTCTCTTGAGTTTGCCTCTGTTTTTATTTTTGTTGGCTTCATTCATTCCCAGCATGCTTTTTTCTGGAGAAAGACAAGAACAATGCCATGGTGCCTCTAAGGTTCCATTTCCCCAGATTAACTCCCATAGAGAAAACACCTCAGTCGCACTGGTACCTGGAAGGTCCCATGCTGACCCTCCTTGGCTCAACTTGAGTCACAGAGTCATTTATGTGAAGTCCCACGTGTCTGATTGGAAGGGACTGGAATATACCCACCCCTGGCGCTGTCAGGTGAATCTCCATCATGTCAACGTCGACAGGTAGCTTGGTGCTCCATCTGAACCGTGGTGACTAAGGGATGGGTGGTACCCTGGAGTAAAGTCAGGCTGATGTAGCCGAAGAAGGGAAATGGTGAGGCGGCTGCTGTGCCAGCTGGGGCTGCATTTGGCTGCAGTAACCAAGAGACCACGGCACTGCTAGAAACGGGTATTCATTCCGTCAAAAGAATTGCTGGGCTGGAGTGGCACTCAGGGGTGCCTGATATCATAGAGTGCTTGTTAGATGGCTGCTAAGGCCCAGGTAGGAGAGAGACAGGCAAACAGCATTCTTTCAGTGGGATAGAGCATTTCTAGTCAATACTGGAAGCCAGTTTGTATCTTCTGGGTTCAAATGCAAAACCTTACATGCAAGGCCCTAGGCAGCACGCTCTACCCCACTGTAGACCATGCTGGCCTCGAACTCAGAGATCTACCTGTTTCTGCCTCCCCAGTGCTGGGATTAAAAGGTGTGTACCACCACTGCCCCTTCCCCTACTATGCCCACTTTTCCCATGAGGCCTCCCTCCCCACAGTAACCTCACTGTATATGTCCTTTGTCCTATCCTGCTTTCCTGGCTGTGCACTCTGGGAGCCAAGAGCAGAGCTGCTTGACGTAAGTGCTGGGCCCCATTGTAGAAGGTGGTCAGTAGATGACGACACTTGAACAAGTGGATGGGAAGCGGTCTTAAGAGGAAGGAGCACAGTTGGAATTCCCAGAGAAGCCACAAGCAGAAGATTGGTTTGTGTCACAGGTAGCACTTGAGAAAGGTGAGGGAGAACGGGAGGAGTTTGGAACTGAAGGCAGGTCAGATGGTGAGGAGAAAGTGGACCTGGGTCTGTAGCAGGTAGTAGGATGCCAGACAAAGAGATTCCTACTCGGTGCAGTTTTGATCCAGGACAGATGTAGAGTCATCCCAGAGCTAAGATGTCCCCCAAAGTTACATCTGGCACACTTGTATTTCTGAGTCAGGAAGCATCATTTACAAATCTGGGCTAGGTATAGTGCGCTGGTAGAGTACTTGCTTAGTACATGAGGTCCTCGATTCTGTCTGTGGCACCAAGAAAAACAGAAGATTTCAAGTCATTCTGAGTGACCGAGTCATAACCACTGTTTGCTTCAGTCCAAGTGATCCCCCAGTGATTCATGCTCCACTTGGGGCCACTGAATACCCCATCTGGCCCTTACAAGGACCTGGAGTCGCTGGCTGCAAACCTGGGACTGTTTTCTAAACAGTCCAAGACTGGGTTCAGGTACTCAGTTCCCAAGAGAGTTAGCCATGCTTTACAAGAGGATAAAGTGGCCAGGCACCCCTACACAGCCTCTGGCCATGGTGGGCTATCCCTGGGGACAGCTCATCTCCACTGGGCCAAGTTCACTGAGGACCCACAGTGGGCTAGGCTCTGTTGGAACAGATCCATTCCTAGTGCAGTTGATGCTTGGTGTCTCCCACATCTAAGAAGGACAGAGAAGAGACAGTAAGCAGTAGACACTGTCTGGGAGGATGGTAGTGAGGTCAGTGGTACAGGACAGTAGAATGAGAAGCCCTGCCAGTGTGGCGTAGGAGAGGGGGCTTGGGGTGCTCACTGGCATCAGAGTGGGCCCTGTGGCGTGAGTGACAGTTGTCCAGAAAGCGAAAGCCAGAATTGGGGAGACTTGAGGAGAGGACCTGTCTGGGCAGAAGGATAGCTGGCATGTAGCCCCAGCATGGTGTGCTTGGTGTTTCAGTGGCAGGTAAAAGGCTGGTGTGGCAGGATCAACATGTGAGTGAGTGAGTGGAGGGAACAGGACAGACCTGACTGCGGCATTCTGCACGGGACGTGGCTTTTTCAAAGACGGGATCTATAAGTTGTGCAGGCCATTTGAATTCTGTATCCAGCAGGCCTTTTACCTGTCACCAGGCTGGGTGTGTCTTGAAGGTGGACCCATCGGTCCTCACGGATGGGGCGGGGGTGAGAAAGGAGAATTTTGAGTCACACACCTGAAAACCCAGCCCTCAGAAGGTGGAGACAGAGGATCAGGAGTTCAAAGCCAGCCAAGGTTATATGAAACTACTTTAAAAAAAAAAATGAGGAGGTGGAATTTGGCCTGAACAGATGGAGGGATTTACTGTGGGCGGAGCAGGTTTGGGGTAGAGTCTGGGAGCTTTTTGAGACATGCAAGTCTGAGACCTAATACAGGCGGACGTGGAGAGTTGGCAGTGGCGCTCTGGGAGCTGTACATATGTAAATGTAATATTTTATAGCAGTGGGAGGGCTCATGGCAGCCGTCCTGTGTTCTGGGGATGGGCTGGGTCTGACCGTGCCCGCGGCCTCTTCCAGGAGATCATGCATGCCCTGAAGATGACCTGGCACGTGCATTGCTTCACCTGTGCTGCCTGCAAAACACCGATTCGCAACAGAGCCTTCTATATGGAAGAAGGGGCGCCCTACTGCGAGCGAGGTATCTGGTGGCCTAGAGAAGGCAAGGAGGGGCTGGGTAAGTTACAGGTGTGAATACAGACCCACTTCTCTGGCCCCATTACCAGACTACGAGAAGATGTTTGGCACAAAATGTCGAGGCTGTGACTTTAAGATTGACGCTGGAGACCGCTTCCTGGAAGCGCTGGGTTTCAGCTGGCATGACACATGCTTTGTTTGCGCAGTAAGCACAAACCCCCACCATGTGTGTGTGTGTGTCTGTCTCTCTGTCTGTCTTCTATTCCTCACCACCCCATGCCCATCTCCTGCCTGAGGGATGTAGGAGAGGTTAGGTAGGAAAGGGCCTCTCCCACTCCCCCAGCCTCATGTGACTGGAACTTCCTTGTCCTCAGATATGTCAAGTCAACCTGGAAGGAAAGACCTTCTACTCCAAGAAGGACAAGCCCCTCTGCAAGAGCCATGCCTTCTCCCACGTATGAGTACCCTCCACACACCATGGCCACCCCACCCACCTGAAGGGTGGAAAGTCCGGAGTGATCACCCTCAACATTTCTGGGTAGGGCTGGCAATGGTTGTCCCCACCCCCAACTCCTGGCCGGATCCTGGGGTTCCCTGAATCCAGTCTCACTTTCTTCACCATCCCCTTAGCTACACTTCCTCCGCCAACCGTCACTCACTGGTGCTGGCCATACTAGGCCTGGTTCATTCCAGTGCCGCAATAAACCTGTATCTAGCTGTGTGCTGTGTGCCTCCCACTTTGCATCTGGAATGGTGGGACTTCAGGCAGAAGGAGGGTGGGGATTAAGACAGTGCTTGGAGCGGATCCTCTTAGTGGTCCTCATGGGGATGTTGAAGTTTCATGATCGCTAGGAAGAATTACAGTGCGGACCTTGTGTGCTGGGCCCAGTGCTCACAGTTGTGAAGGAAGCTGGGCCTGGTCAGGCCTGCCTTGCAGATTAGAGTAGGTAGGAGTTGGGGGTGGATATGCAGATGTGTGACATGGACAATGACTGCCAGGTGAGCCCACATGTCATCTTTCGGAGACGGGAGCCGGAGTGTCAGGCTCAAGCCCTACATGGGGATATGAAATGTCTGAGGGCAGAGTAGATACAGAGGTTCCAGGGAAAGGCAGTGCTGGAGACCAGTGACAAGCCCAGGAGTCCACAGACAATGTTGCTGAGTATCTAATACGTACCAGAGTCTGCCTACTTGTCATGTGATCTCCCCACCCACCTTGCCAGGTGCCTGCAATTTTTTTTGTGTGTGTAATTTATTTTTATTTTATGTGCATTGGTATTTTGCCTGCATGTATGTCTGTGTGAAGGTGTCAGGTCCTCTAGAACTGGAGTTACAACCTGGTGTGAGCTGCGAATTGAACCTGGGTACTCTGGAGAACAGCCAGTGTGCTTCACCACTGAGCCATCTCTCCAGACTGCAATGCTTTTCTTTCTTTCTTTCTTTCTTTCTCTCTCTCTTCTTTCTTGTCTTTGTTTCCTTCCCTCCCTCCCCCTTCCTTCTCTCCTTCTCTCCCTCCCTCCCTTCCTTTTTTTTTCCAAGGCAAGGTTTCTCTGTGTAGCCCTGACTGGCCAGAACTCACTCTGTAGACCAGTCAGTCTGGCCTTGAACTCACTGAGCTCTGCCTGCCTCTGCCTCCTGCCCAGTGCTGGGATTAAAGGCATTTGCCACTACTGCCAGGCTTTGTTAGTTTTTTGGAAACAGGTTGTTATTCTGTACCCCAGGCTGGCCTGGAACTCACTGTCACCTGGCCAACTTCCAATGTCAGTCGCTTCTCCTGTCTTAGCCTCCCCACTGCAGAGGCTGCAGCATGAAGCGCCCATCACATCTTGAGACTGTTGCTTTTGTTTGTTTGGTTTTTGTTTTTGAAACAAATTTTATGTTTATCCCAAGGCAGGCCTTGAACTCACTATGTAGCCCGGGGAAGATCTTGAACCTCAAATTCCTATCTACTTCTTGAATGCTAGAATAACACCTGGCTTTATGCAATGCTGGGAATCGAACCCAGGGCTTTGCACATTGTAGGCAAGGACTCTGCCAACTGAGCTATACTCCCAACCTTGGTTATTCATTTTCTAGATGAGGCTCAGAAATGTCAAGACATGTAACCAGGGTAACCAGTATAGCGTCTGAGCCAGGCGTGAAGCTGCGTGTATTGCCCTAAGACTGGCTGGTACTATGTTGTGTTTGTAAGCCAGTACCCTCCAAGAAGCCTGCTTCTGCCTTGTGCCATTTATGGTTTTTAAATTTATGTGTATGGGGGCTTTACTTACATAGATGTATGTACATCACTTTCATGCCTGGTGTCTGTGAGACCAGAAGAGAGCACTGGGTCCCCTGGAACTGGGGTTACAGATGGTTATGAGCACTTTGAGTGCTGGGAATTGAACCCCAGTCCTCTGGAAGAGTAGCAAGTGCTCTTAACCACTGAGCCATCCTTCCTGCTGTATGTGATAGGTTTTGGTGGATTTAGTAGAGGCATGTCATTTCCTAGGGCTCCTACTTCCCACAGATGCCCTCTACATCCTAGACGGACTGTCATCTGTCTCAAGCCTGAATAGGGGAAGAACTGAAGAGGGGACTTGGGTCAGAACAGCCTGGTGTGCTCACGGCCATGTGTTCTTTGGGGTCCCTGTCTTAAGTACCATTAGGCTGATCCCTTTTATGGGGAAAAAAAAAGTCTCATCGAGGGATGGTCTTTGCTATCCTGCAGAGCCTAGAACATCTGGTGTATGGAAAGAGTGAATGTTTGTTTAATGAATGAAGTGTTACGGATGTTTAGGAGATAGTTTTCAAGTCGAGCTTCACCTTAGCTTTAATTCAGGAGTGAACTTGGGGCAGGGGCAGGGCACTCAATATAAACGCTTGTAATTGGCGCCTGGGGAGAGCCTAGGCACAGGCACCAGCAGGTGGCAACAGGAGTGAATCAGGTAGGATGTGTCTGTCTGTCAACATAGACATGCTGTGCATATTAACCGCAGCATCTTTTAGTTCACAGGGAAAAGTATTCTCCTGCTTCTCTTGAACTGTGAAGCCCTCTCCGTCCATCCTCTGTTTCCATGGCTACCAAAGAGCAAGAGCACAGGGTGGGTGGAAATTGCTGCCAGGCACCCTTCTGGGGGTAGCCACCCCTTGTCCTGAACACAGGGCTGCTGTGTCCTCCAGGCAGTGAAGCCAGATTTGCCAGATCAGCAACAATGTATGCAGGTTCACATGTGTGTGAGCTGGTTTTTAGTATTGACAGCTGTATTTTATTTTTTTAATCCTGTTTTAAAAAATAATAAATGCAGGCCAAATCCAGTGTGAGGATAGCTAGGAACTCAGCACAGAAAATTGACAAGGGACCCAGAACAGAAACACAGAGCTGGGCACAGGGAGCAGAGGGAACCGCCAGGGACAGCATGACAGCCCGCAGGGCACTCCTGCAGGCCTCCACACAGGCCAAGAGCATTTCCAGAAGTTGCCAACAATGTCAACAAGCCAGATAAGGCCAAGGAGTCCCCATGGTATTTCAAAACAAGGTGACATTTGCCAGATCAGTTTAGCAAAGAGCTGGGCCACTGCCAGGATTAAAGAGGAACAGGTGTGTGTGGCGACATGCAGACAGCTCTAAGAGGCTTGCCTATGGCGGGGTTGGGGAGACAAGAGGCCCACAGTCAGCTAAGAACAAGATACGGTAGGGGCAGGTAGTGCCTATAGGAGTGTGATTGAAGATAGGGAGTTGGAGGGCCCAAGAGGGGCGTGAGGAGGAGACAGCCGCATTGCAGCATCCACAGAGGGAAGCTAGAGGAGGGGGAGAAATAGCACATACCTGTCTGGATCCTAGGGACTACAGAGCAAGTGCTTAGGACCTCGCTACCCATCACCTGTGAAGAGTGACGGTTCAAGCCAGGCATGGTGGCATAGGCCTGTAATCCCAGCACTCTGGGAGGCCGAGGCGGTGGGAGAGTGGGAATTCAATGGCAGACCGCTACACAGAGGGAGCTAAGGGAGCTAGGCAGGCTGGAGCTGCACATTAAGGCCATCTTTAAAAACTAAGACACAGGAATCTAGGCTCAGAGAGGCAAAGGTGACATGGCCAGAGCCACCCAGCCAGAATGACCAGAAATTACTGTCCCATGGACTAGAGGTGCAGGGACTTCCTACTGACCTGTCTTCTTCCCACTTTCAGTCTGACATGTCCCCCCCCTGGGGGGGGGCGGGGCACACTGCTAAGATCACTCTGTTCCCAAGCTGGAGTGTGAGGCTGTGCAGCTAGAGCTTACCCTTGGAAATGAATGTCTTTATGCCAGGCAAGAGAGCCCATTAGCTCCCTTGGAGAGAGTACAGTGTCCCCAGCCAACAACAGGGCAGAGTCCATGGTAGGGGTCTGCGTGGGCAGCCGGTGAGGGAGGGGCTTTTTCCTGCTTTGAGCAACTTGAACTCATTTGCAGTCAGCAGGGAGGGGTGGTAGAGGGTGAGGACTGTTTCTCCAGAACTGACTCTTCTGTGCTGCCTCTTCTGGGCTCAGCCCCACATGGCCTGGGTACACACAGAAGGCACACATCCGCCTCTTCAAGCCTTGCTACAGGAAAGGAATGGAGGCAGTCGGCTAAAAGGGCTTGGTGGCTGCCCACCCAGGGAGCATAGTAGGAAGAAATGTTTACCAACGCGGAGCCAGGAAAGAACCTAGTGCTCGGGAGATTGAAGAGGAGGTCCAAGACCTTTTGCTCCGCCCTGGGGCCATTAGGTCAACTCAGATTTCAGCCACATCCCTGGCCACTGACAAAAAATGACCAGAATTTAGGGACCATGTAGATGAGGAAGAATTATTGCTGAAATTCAAACTCATTTAAGAAAAAAAAAAAATGAAGATAATTTTACAGAACTAGTTGGTGGCTTCAGCCATGACATGCTGGATACAGCTGATCGTGGCTTACCCTCTTTCCCTTGGCTCTGCTTCTTCATGGGGTCCAGCACAGGAACACACCCTGTTAATGCCCTCAGAAGCTCCATTGGACTGACTTGGGTCACGGGTCTGGTCCACGAGGCCTGGATTACAGGGTACAGGAAGAATCAAAAGATAAAAGCAGGAACGGTGAGGAGATTTGAGCACAGATGTCCAGTGCACTGCAGCCCCTCCAGAGCAGGGCCCTCTGCCTCTTGACTCCATCCCCAGACCCCTCCCTCTAGCTTCCGGAACTGCTGACCAAATTTTAGGATGCTTCATCCTATGCTGGGGAGTGTGCGTATGTGCGTGCGTGCGTGCGTGCGTGCGTGCGTGTGTGCGTGCGTGTGTTATGCTATGCTGACATGACATGACTTGGCCACTCAGCTGTGTGCCTCTTGGCAGTCATTGACCCAGCAGCCAACACGCCCAGAGCACCTGCTTGTGTGTTTTTGCACTCCCTAGATACTTTAAAAAAAAAAAAAAAAATCAACTAACTAGGGCTGGAGAGATGGCTCAGAGGTTAAGAGCACTGACTACTCTTCCAGAGGTCCTGAGTTCAATTCCCAGCACCCACATGGTGGCTCACAACCATCTGTAATGAGATCTGGCGCCCTCTTCTGTGTACATAATAAATAAATAAATCTTAAAAAAAAAAAAAAAAAAAAAAAAAACAACTAACTAGCCACACCAGCGGTCTCAGGCCCTCTAATCCTAGCTGCATGAGAGACGGAGGCAGGAGGATCACAAATTCAAAGATTACCTGGGCTACAGAGTGAGTTTCAGGCCAGTTTGGACAATGTAGGGAGACCTTGTCTTGAAACAAAAGGGTCCTAAAAATATAGCTCAGATCTGTCAGATCACCAGCAGGCAAATCTGCAGGGCATTTCTCAATGAATAATTGATGTGGAAGGACTCTGCCCACTAACGGGGTGCTACACCTTGGTAGGTAGTCCTGGGTTGAATAAGAAAGCAAGCAGAGAAAGAGAAAGCTGGTAAGCAACACTCCTCCATGGCCTCTTCTTCAGTTCCAGCCTCTGGGTTTCTGCTCTGACTTCCCTCCATGATGGACTATAACCTGTGAGATGAAATCAGCCCTCTCCTCCCAAGTTGCTTTGGGTCATGGTGGTTTAGCACAGCAACAGGAAACAAACTGACATCTCCAGTGCTTGGGGGCAGGAGTGGGGAAGGGGGGTGGGGATGGGGGATAGGGGGGCAGGGGGGTCATCACACTGAAGCCAGGAACCATGGTAATCCTCAAAACAAAGCAAAACCAACCATACACAGGCACTTTACATCTACTTTCGGTCACACCAATGGCAGGACACAGTTGGTGAGGACACTGGTGTTGTGAGAAGTAGAGCTAATGTGCTTGGCCCAGTGCCAAGGCAGATGCCTGGGAAGCACTGAGCTTGGTAATGATGAGGGGGCACTTTTGAAGGTGTGCTAGGCAGGATCTGAAGGGGCAGGATGAGACCAGGGAAGGCTTTGCCAGCTGATGCTGAGAAGTCCTGCAGCCCACATGCTCCCCTCTGTGTTGGTGTTGAAACCTTGAAAGGTGTGGGGGAGCACAAGGTGTGTGGGAGCTAGAAGGTGGGGGAGGAGAGTAGGGTTGCCAGAGGAGGGGAAGGGGGTTCCCATGTTCTAAGTTGCCATCCAGGCCCATCTTATCCTTCTAACAGGTTCTCAAAAGGAAACTCAGAAGAAGTGTTTTAGCCAAAGACACACAGCAAGGAGCTGGTTCCTGAGTCGGAACCCTGACTCTTTTCATCTTTTCTATTCTAGGGACCCAAAAGCCATGAGACCAGCCCCCCAGTGTGTGGGGGAGCTCTGGGGGTGGGAGAAGTCGACATGTCAGTGATGTGAAGGGTGATCAATGCCAGGGGTGGCAGACACATAGTGGGAGAGCCTCCAAGGAGCCACCCACCAAAACTGGGTGTGGTTTTCAGGGGCGACTAAGTGGCTGCCTGGAGGCAGGATCTCTGAGGAGTGAGCAGTGGCCACCCTCTCCTCAGATACAGTCAAGGAAACAGCTGCAAGAGAGTAACTGAATTTGGTAATTTAAAGATGATGACCTTGGCTAGAAAAAACGCCGAGAAACTTGGTGGCTGGGGGGTAAGGAGTAAACTCCAAGACTTGTAAGCAGTGGAACGCTCCATCATTAGAAAGTAAGCGAAACCCGATGTAGGGCTGTGGGATTTATGCATAGGTTTTTTTTTCCTTTTTCCCCTTCAATACTAAGGATCTAACACTGGCTAGACATGAACTCTTCAGCTTGCTCAGCCGTTTTTCCAGTCCTAAAACTCTTTCATTTCTGGGTTTTGTTTGTTTGTTTGTTTGTTTTTGAGACAAGGTCTCTCCGTGTAGTCTGGCAGTGCTGGAGATTGATACATACACCAGGCTGGCCTTGAACAGAACGCACAGAGATCTGCTTGCCTCTGCCTCTCAAGCTCGGGAATTAAAGGCCTGCACCAGCACACCCAGCTGTTTGGGTTTTTTTGGTTTTGTTTTGGAAACAGGGGCTCTTGTAGCCTTTGAGCGCCCTGTGCAGTGGAGAATGCTCGTCTTGCCCCTCGCTGCCCCATGCTGGGATTATAGTCACCTCATGCCCACTAGGCCTGATAGACAAGCCCAGTATGGTGGCTCATGCTGTGCTCCCAGCTCTGTCTCAAATAACCACAGAAACTAAACAAGGCCCAGTGGGATGATGGCCCAACAGGTACAAGCGCCACAAGCCAGATGAGCTGAGTTACATCCTTGGAACTGACTCCTGAAAGATGTCTTCTGACCTCCACTGGAAGGCTGTGACACGTGTGTGTGCCTGTACTCACACACATACACAAACTTAATTTTGCTTGTTATTCGAGACAGGGTTTCTCTGTGTAGCCCTGGCTGTCCTGGAACTCACTCTGTAGACCAGGCTGGCCTCGGACTCACAGAGATCAGCCTGCCTCGGCCTCCCCAAGTGGGAGGCATGGGACTAAGGGCCTGCACCACCTCCAACCCAGCAATGATAAATTGTTTTAAAACACTGGGGAAAGCAGCTGGATGGTGGTGGTGCATGCCTTTGATCCCAGCACTCGGGAGGCAGAGACAGGTGGATCTCTGTGAGTTTGAGGCCAGCCCGATCTGCTAGTGAGTTCCAGGACAGCCAGAGCTACACAGAGAAACCCTGTCTTAAAAACCAAAAACTCAAACCAAAACAAACAAAAAACAACAAAAAGGGGATGGGGGAGCCAGCCAGAAGGAAAGGGGTGGGGGGTGGGAGGGAAACACATGACAAGGAAAACAATGGCCCATATTGTGATGGGGCTCATTACTCTGTATGCGAACCTAAAAATTAAAGACAAAAAGGAGAAAGAACTTGGATTTTTGTTATTTATTTTGAATCAGAGTCTCATAACACAGGCCTGGCTGCCCTGAACTCACAGAGATCTGCCTGCCTCTGCCTCCCCAGTGCTGGCATTAAAGACATGTGTCATCATACCCAGCCAAATAAAATGTTTTAAAGAACTAAACAGAACAAGAAAGGATACAGATGGGAGGTGAAGTGGGTGTGGCTAGAGATAGTTGGTAGTCTGGTGGGGAGGTGGGGATCTGAGGAGGAGCCTTCCATAGTGCCTGTGGGTCTGCTTTGGGGATAGGAAATGGACTAAGCAGGAAGATGGGGACACAGGAAGGATGGGAAATAGGAAGAAGCAGGAAGGAGCTGGGGCCAGAGATGCCCATGCCTAGTTCTGTGCGTGAACCTCCAAGCCTCCTCCCTCCCGAGGAGGGCACTCTTCCCATGTCTAGTGATACAGCAAACTGCTCTGTCCTCACCCTGGCTTCTCACCCCTCCCTTTTCTCCTCTTGAGACATCACTATTTTCCTCTCCCATCACCCTTACATCCCACCTGCACCTAAGGCCCAGGCTCTAGGACTGACCATTCCTGGGGCCCACTCTAGGTATGAGTGGTGGAGAAACTGCCAGGGATAGGGGTCCATGGCTACAGTGGGCACCCAGAGCTCTTGAGGCAGGGGCCTGTGAAACACAGAGTTTTTAAAGTCTCCCCTCCCCTTTATCTCATTGCAGTGAATGTACATACTGACTTCTTGGCATAGATGATTGACCAAATCAGAACCAGGAGACCCACTGAAAACCACCACCTCTTCACAGATTAGCCCTGGTAAATCTTGGTGAGGCTCTGGGTTCTGTTATCTCCCTGGGAAGTGGGAGGCTTGATGGTGATAGAAAGGTTTTCTGAAGCTGCCAAAGGCTCCAGCATCCCCCATTCCACAGGAAAGAATGCCTGGAGGCACTTCCCCATAGGAACCTTTCTGAGGCCCAGGGCCTTCTGTGCTCAGAGCTTTGGGAAATAAAAGGTGCCAGAAGGTTCACCCTGGAGTGGCTTTGGAGACCCTACTTGAGGTTCCTTAGGAGGTATGGTGTTTGGAAAAGAAGACATGATTTCCTGGATACCCCATCCAGGAAGAAAATGATTGGAATGGCAAGGTGATGAGCTGCGGTGGGGTGGGAATGGCTGAGACAAGATCATAATGGCAGAGATGAGGGAGGGTATAGTTAGGAAGAAGGACCCCAGTGGGACTCAGGCAGGCTGGCATAGCTAGAGGGGGTGGTGGTGAAGAGGTAAGTAGAGGTGTGCCGTGCTAAGCATGGGTCTGTAGCTGGGACAGGATGTGCAGTTGGCCCTGGATGGCCCTGGAAGTGATGGTGGCAGACAGGGAAGGGTCCTTGCAGAGGAAATGGGCTATTGACAACCCGGGCCTGACTTCATGGGGAGCTGAATTGGGGCAGGGGCAGGGTAAGGACCAAAATGGACTTCACGAAGGGTGGGATGGAGCTGGGAATGGGGTGAGCTAAGATGGAGTTAGATGAATCAAGCGGTTCGATGGACCGATTATTCTGGGGAGGCAGAGGGATGAACCTGGGCTAGGGGAGGGCCTGCGATCTTGGTGGGTTTAGGGCTGGGGTTAGAGGGTGTGCTACTAGGTTGGGGACCAGGGCAAGACATGTGCATGGGACTGGTCCTGGGAGCGGAGTGGAAGCTTAGAGTCTGGGTATAGGCTAGCAGGGCTAGGGGCATGGGGGCGCCCCGAGGCAAGCTGAGAAGGGGGGCGGACCTCCCCCTGGGCCCGGCCGGGGCGGCGCTAGGACCGAGCGAGCCCAGGGAGTGAGGCGGGCGGAGCCAGCGCCCCCCGCCCCCCGCCGGCCGGCTCCCCTCCCCCGGCCGCTGGCTAGCTCGCTCTCAACGCTGCAGAGGCTCGGAGGCGGTGGCGGCGACTCCCTCATCCCCTCCCTCGGGTGTCGGTCGGTCGGTCGGTCAGTCCGTGCGTGCGTCTGTCCGTTCGGCCTCAGTCCGGCCCGCAGCATGGCCGGAGTCAGCTTCAGCGGCCACCGCCTGGAGCTGCTGGCGGCGTACGAGGAGGTGATCCGGGAGGAAAGCGCGGCCGACTGGTGAGCCCCCCGCCCCCGCCCCCGGCCCCTTTGTCCCCAGGCCGCCGCCGCGCCTTTGTTTCTCGGAGGCTCTGCCACCGGGAAGGGAGGGGGATACCCTGATGGGTGCA